>NC_084522.1:16790266-17034238 GCF_024500385.1 Phyllopteryx taeniolatus
CATCATTGTGCAATTTTAGAAAAATATCATCTCAGCTTTCCACCTTATCGTGGTGGAGGGGTTTGTGTGTCCCAATGATCCGAGGAGCTAAGTTGTCTGGGGCTTTATGCCCCTGGCAGGGTCACCCATGGCAAACAGGTGTTAGGTGAGGGACCAGAAAAAGCACGGCTCCAAAAATCCCTATGACGAGTACAATAAATGGATTCAGGTTTCCCTTGCCCGGACGTGGGAAACCGGGGCCCCGCTCTGGAGCCAGGACCGGAGGTGGGGCTCGAAGGCGAGCGCCTGGTGGCTGGGCCTGCACCAGTGGGGCCCGGCCGGGCACAGCCCGAAAGGGTAACGTGGGTCTCCCTTCCCATGGGCTCACCACCTGTAGGAGGGGCCATAGGGGTCGGTGCAGTGCGATCCGATCCCCGGCTACAGAAGCTGGCTCTAGGGACCTGGAATGTCACTGCTCTGGCAGGGAAGGAGCCCGAGCTGGTGTGTGAGGTTGAGAAGTTCCGACTAGATCTAGTCGAACTTGCCTCCATGCACAGCTTGGGCTCTGGTACCTGTCCTCTCGAGAGGGGTTGGACTCTCTTCCACTCTGGAGTTTCCCACGGTGAGAGGCGCCGAGCAGGTGTGGGTATACTTATTGCTCCCCGGCTCGGCGCCTGTACGTTGGGGTTCACCCCGGTGGACGAGAGGGTAGCCTCCCTCCGCCTTCGGGTGGGGGGACGGGTCCTGACTGTTGTTTGTGCCTATGCACCAAACAGCAGTTCAGAGTACCCACCCTTTTTGGAGTCCTTGGAGGGGGTGCTGGAGAGCGCTCCCGCTGGGGACTCCATCGTTCTGCTGGGGGACTTTAATGCTCACGTGGGCAATAACAGTGAGACCTGGAAGGGCGTGATTGGGAGGAACGGCTCCCCCGATCAGAACCCGAGCGGTGTTCTGTTATTGGACTTCTGTGCTCATCACGGATTGTCCATAATGAACACCATGTTCAAGCATAAGGGTGTCCACACGTGCACTTGGCACCAGGACACCCTAGGTCGCAGTTTGATGATCAACTTTGTGGTCATGTCAGCAGACATACGGCCGCATGTCTTGGACACTTGGGTGAAGAGAGGGGCGGAGCTGTCAACTGATCACCACCTGGTGGTGAGTTTGCTCCGATGGTGGGGGAAGATGCCGGTCCGATGTGGCCCGCCCAAACGTATTGTGAGGGTCTGCTGGGAACGTCTGGCAGAATCCCCTGTCAGAAGGAGTTTCAACTCCCACCTCCGACAGAATCTTGCTCATGTTCTGAGGGAGGCGGGGGACATCGAGTCCGAGTGGACCACGTTCCGCGCCTCCATTGCAGAGGCGGCCGACCGGAGCTGTGGCCGTAAGGTGGTCGGTGCCTGTCGTGGCGGAAATCCCCGAACCCGTTGGTGGACACCAACGGTGAGGGATGCTGTCAAGCTGAAGAAAGAGTCCAATTGGACCTTTTTGGCCTGTGGCACTCCTGAGGCAGCTGATGGTTACCGGCTGGCCAAGCGGAATGCAGCTTTGGTGGTCGCTGAAGCAAAAACTCGGGCATGGGAGGACTTCGGTGAGGCCATGGAGAAAGACTTCCGGACGGCTTCGAGGAAATTCTGGTCCACCATCCGGCGTCTCAGGAGGGGGAAGCAGTGCACCATCAACACTGTTTATAGTGGGGATGGGGCGCTGCTGACCTCGACTCGGGACGTTGTGAGCCGGTGCGGAGAATACTTCGAAGACCTCCTCAATTCCACCGACACGCCTTCCCATGAGGGAGCAGAGTCTGCGTTCTCTAAAGCGGGCTCTCCGATCTCTGGGGTTGAGGTCACGAGGTGGTTAAAAAGCTCCTCGGTGGCAGGGCCCCGGGGGTGGATGAGATTCGCCCGGAGTTCCTCAAGGCTCTGGATGTTGTAGGGCTGTCCTGGTTGACACGCCTCTGCAACATCGCATGGACATCGGGGACAGTGCCTCTGGATTGGCAGACTGGGGTGGTGGTCCTCCTTTTTAAGAAGGGGGATCAGATTCAGGAGGAGTAGTGTGGTTTTCGTTCTGGCCGTGGAACAGTGGACCAGCTCTACACCCTTGGCAAGGTCCTCGAGGGTGCATGGGAGTTTTGTGGACTTGGAGAAGGCGTTCGACCGTGTCCCTCGGGGTCCTGTGGAGGGTGCTTCGGGAGTATGGGGTACCGAACCCCCTGATACGGGCTGTTCGGTCCCTGTACGACCGGAGTCAGAGTTTGGTCCGCATATCCGGCAGTAAGTCGGACTCGTTTCCGGTGAGGGTTGGACTCCGCCAAGGCTGCCCTTTGTCACCGATTCTATTTAGAACTTTTATGGACAGAATTTCTAGGCGCAGCCAAGGCGTAGAGGGGGTCCGGTTTGGTGGCCTCAGTATTGCATCTCTGCTTTTTGCTGATGATGTGGTTCTGTTGGCTTCATCAAGCCGTGACCTCCAACTCTCACTGGAGCAGTTCGCAGCCGAGTGTGAAGCGGCTGGGATGAGAATCAGCACCTCCAAATCTCAGACCATGGTCCTCAGTCGGAAAAGGGTGGCGTGCCCTCTCAAGGTCGGGGATGAGATCCTGACCCAAGTGGAGGAGTTCAAGTATCTTGGGGTCTTTTTCACGAGTGAGGGAAGAATGGAACGGGAGATCAACAGGCGGATCTGTGCAGCGTCTCTTTGTATCGATCCGTTGTGGTAAAGAAGGAGCTAAGCCGAAAGGCGAAGCTCTCGATTTACCGATCGACCTACGTTCCTACGCTCACCTATGGTCACGAGCTGTGGGTCGGCCGAAATGAGTTTCCTCCGCAGGGTGCAAACAGCTCAAATAACAGCCTACAAAGATTCGTTCCACTTGACATTGTTTTAAGTTCTATTGAGTGTTTGAGCTATTGAATGTAAAATTACCAGTCATATATATTCTGGGGATTATTGGGAAAATCATGTTCTGCAGGTTTGCAGACATTCGGTGCTTACCAGATGAAAGCAGGATCACTGCCTGTAAAAGAGCCACCTCAGTGTCATCCAAGTTAAAGGAGGACAGTGAGACACCAAGGTCAAAAATGGCATCCGACACTACACCCAGGCCTCCGTTCTTGAGTTGACCTCGTGTGACTGCCATCTCCCCATTAAGTGTGAGGGTCTCACTCTCTGGATCATAGCGAACAGCAGCTCGCAATGACATGACTTCCATACAGCAACCTCTCAGCAATATGATCTGGTCTTCAGATGGCAGCTGTTAACAAGAAGAAAAATGAGCTTGAAGTAAGGTATTTCCATAATATAAATAATATTGTAAAATAAATATAAAATGGTTGCAAAAATGCACACACCCTAAAACTAATACACTGAGGAAGTAGTATCAAGCATTTTTTCTTGTCTTTTGTTTGCCTTATAAAATGTGATTTGATCTTGATCTAAGTTACAACAAAAGACAAGCACAGTCTGCTTAAACTAATGCCACGAAAATAATTGGATTAGTCAAATAGTTCTCATGTTTTAATGGGACACACCATGAAACTTTCACAGTGCAAGGGTGAAAAAAAGTATGTAAACCCCAATGATAATGACTATTCCATCCATCCATTTTCTTCTGCTTATCCGAGGTCAGGCTGTGGGGGCAGTAGCTTTAGCAGGGACGCCCAGACTTCCCTCTCCCCAGCCGCTTCCTCTAGCTCTTCTGAGGGGATCCTGAGGCGTTCCCAGGCAAGCCGAGAAACGTAGTCTCTCCAGCGTGTCCTTGGCCGTCCCCAGGGTCTCCTCCCGGTGGGACGTGCCTGGAACACCTCACCAGGGAGGTGCCCAGGAGGCATCCTAATCAGATGCCCGAGCCACCTCATCTGGCTCCTTTCGATTGCGGAGGAGCGGCTCTACTCTGAGCCCCTCCCGGATGACAGAGCTTCTCACCCTATCTCTAAGGGAGAGATAGGGTGAGACACCCTACGGAGGAAACTTATTTCGGCTGCTTGTATCCAGGATCTTGTTCTTTTGTCATGACCCACAGCTTGTGACCATAGATGAGGGTAGGAACGTAAATCGACCGATAAATTGAGAGCTTCGCCTTTCCGCTTAGCTCCTTCTTCACCACAACGGACCGATACAAAGTCCGGAATAATGACTATTCCAAGAGGTAATTGGAGTCAGGAGTTAGCCAACCTAGAGACCAATCAATGAGACAAGTTTGGAGGTGTTGGTTGAAGCTCACACCAGCTCTGAGTTTTCTGTTCTCAAGAAGCTTTGTAAAAAATGCCTCACACAAAAGAGCAGTCAGAATACCTACAATTAAAAATGGTTACCTTATATTAAACTGGATAAGATCACAAAAGTATCTCTAAAAGCCTACATGTTTATCATACCACGGTAAGACAGATTGCCCAAAAATGGAAAAAGTTCAGCACTGTTGGTACTCTTCCAAGTAGTGGCCATCATGTAAAGAGGATGTACTTCCTGTGGCTTCTGAGAAAGCACGGCCTGCCACCGGAGCTGCTGAGACAGTTCTACACAGCGGTCATCGAATCAGTCCTGTGTTCTTCCATCACAGTCTGGTTTGGTGCTGCTACAAAAAAGGACAAACTCCGACTGCAACGGACAATCAAAACTGCTGAAAGGATTGTCGGTACCCCCCTACCCATCCTTGAGGACTTGCACGCTGCCAGAACTAAGACAAGGGCGTGCAAAATCCTCTCGGACCCTCCCCACCCCGGTCACCAGCTCTTCCAGCTCCTTCCCTCAGGTAGGCGCTACCGATCAATGCAAACTAGAACTAGTAGACATTCCAACAGCTTCTTCCCTCTTGCAATCAACTTTTTAAACAGCTAAACTATAATTCCATTACAACAAGCTGGCAATTTTTTGACTTGAGTTCGTTGTCACATTTCTTTGGGGCCAATTATGTATTACTCGTGCACTCGCTGTAGTTGTCTCGCCATGCTGCACTATTTGCATATACTGGCCACTCATGCCAGAGTAGCATCTGCTCCATTTGCACACTGATTGAGGAGTATCCGTAACATTTGCACAACCATTGTCCCAGATTACCGCACTACTCGTCACTTTAAACCGCATACACTCCTTGAAGTCTCAGCGCCCTTTGCACAATGGTCATTGCACCGGACTATTGCGATATTAGTCATTCGAACTGCTCTAAGTGCTAGAGGACTCTGCATCTTTTTGCACAATTGTTTTTTGTCAATGTCTTTATGTCTCCAAAGTGTTCTGTAAATTGACTGTCTGTTGGACTAGAGCGGCTCCAACTACCGGAGACAAATTCCTTGTGTGTTTTGGACATACTTGGCAAATAAAGATGATTCTGATTCTGATTCTGAAGTTGACTGTAACAATACAGCGCAGAATGCTCAATGAGCACAGCACGACCCTTCAGACACGGCACTTCTGCGCACCCCTCCTCTCCTACCTCAAGAGCAGCTGCCTCCCTCCCACACCGCCTGGCCTCGCGGAATGTACTTGACAACTAATGGACAGTAAAGCATCACTGAACCAGATTTGAGTAGGTTGAGGCCGGATACTGGACAAGGAAGGGGATGCAGAGGGGGTGAAGATGCTTCCATTGTGGAAAGAAGGGACATTGGTTAGACACTGAATCTGAGACTGTCTGAAGAAGATAAATAAAAATAAAAGTGCAAGACATTTGCAAACATGGTGGCGATCGACCCAGTTCGTCCGGCCTCTGGCCCATAGACAGAGCTGCGCTTAACTGGCGATAGATATACAGACACATGCATTCAACATGGCTCTTTCTTTTTATTTTTCTGCAATAAAGACGCGCTTGCCACTGATAACACTGCTATGCTTAGATTAGTTATTTAACTTACAGTCACCACCAGACATTCATTTACGCATTTATGGAGTTAATGTATGCAACTATGAAGTATAATTGATAGATCCCTTTGAATTAGAAAGACGTCCTCCCATCACAACAACCATGACTAATGCAGGTAAGAATATTGACCTATCTGAAATGTAGAATCATTATTTGTAATTGTTTGAGGATCTATTCCCCACGCAGCTGTTTGGTCTGGGACCTAAAGTTTAGCAGTTTGGAACTGCTTGAACAAATCTACAGTGGGCCGGGGATGGTGTAACTTGGCCTGGGGCCTGAAGGAAGGTGATCAAGGAATCACCTGAAATGTAGGATGGTTATTGTAATTTTCACTCGTGGACATTCTGTCTTGGAAAAATACATTTTTTTTGGAGGGGGGGGGGGGGGGGGGGGTAATCATCAGATGAATCAAAATCCTGGTTAAACTCATGGTTAATTCCACTGATATAAATAAATCAGGAACACAAATGTGAAAAGCAAAATGTTGGTTTCTTACTGTGAGGGGTGAGAATATCAGTTTTGTGAAAATGCGCAATTCGCAACACTGAGTTCAAAACGCCGATTTGTTTGCACTCACAGAGTTAAGTTATGTGTGAAGGTCAGAAGGAGCTACTTTGTGTCTTTGTAGATCTAGAGAAAGCATATGACAGAGTACCCAGAGAGGAACTGTGGTACTGCATGCGGAAGTCTGGAGTGGCAGAAAAGTATGTTAGAATAATACAGGACAAGTACGAGGGCAGCAGAACAACGGTGAGGTGTGCTGTAGGTGTGACAGACAAATTTAAGGTGGACGTGGGACTGCATCAGGGATCAGCCCTGAGCCCCTTCCTTTTTGCAGTGGTGATGGATAGGCTGACAGATGAGGTTAGACTGGAATCCCCGTGGACCATGATGTTTGCAGATGACATTGTGATCTGCAGTGAAAGCAGGGAGCAGCTGGAGGAACAGTTAGAAAGATGGAGGCATGCACTGTAAAGAAGAGGAATGAAGATTAGCCGAAGTAAAACAGAATATATGTGCATGAATGAGAGGGGTGGTGGGGGAAGAATGAGGCTACAGGGAGAAGAGATAGCAAGGGTAGAGGACTTTTAAATACTTGGGGTCAACCGTCCAGAGCAATGGTGAGTGTGGTCAGGAAGTGAAGAAACGAGTCCAAGCAGGTTGGAACGGGTGGAGGAAGATGTCAGGTGTGTTATGTGACAGAAGAGTCTCTGCTAGGATGAAGGGCAAAGTTTATAAAACAGTGGTGAGGCCAGCCATGATGTACGGATTAGAGACAGTGGCACTGAAGAAACAACAGGAAGCAGAGCCGGAGGTGGCGGAAATGAAAATGTTGAGGTTCGCTCTCGGAGTGACCAGGTTGGATAAAATTAGAAATGAGCTCATCAGAGGGACAGCCAAGGTTCGATGTTTTGGAGACAAAGTTAGAGAGAGCAGACTTCAATGGTTTGGACACGTCCAGAGGAGAAATAGTGAGTGTATTGGTAGAAGGATGATGAGGTTGGAGCTGCCAGGCAAGAGAGCTAGAGGAAGACCAAAGAGAAGGTTGATGGATGTCGTGAGGGAAGACATGATGGCAGTTGGTGTTCGAGAGGAGGATGCAGGAGATAGGTTTACATGGAAAATGATGACACGCTGTGGCGACCCCTAACGGGACAAGCCGAGTCTTCGACTGTGGTTGTCCTACCCGATGGGCCCGACCTGAAGGAGCCATGCCTCTTAATCACTCACCTAGCAGTGATTAAGTGCAGGTGTCGGACCGGGTTTCAGCACGTCAGTGCTGTTTCCCGGTCCAACATTAAGCCTTTTTGAGTGGTGGCCCAAGCCAAGATGGGGTACCTGTACTGGCCCCGTATAGTCATGATATAATAAGTTTGAGTGATTACTTTTTATGTTGCGTCTTTCTGCTGTATTATTGTACTAAGCAGCAGGTCAGGCTGGGGGAGACCACGTCATCCACACGCAGCATCAGCACTGGGGCGCCCCAAGGTTGTGTCCTCTCTCCGATGCTCTTCACTCTCTACACGAACGACTGCACCTCAGCGAACCCGACTGTCAAACTCCTGAAGTTTGCAGATGACGCCACTGTCATCGGCCTCATCAAGGACGGTGACGAGTCTGCATATCGACAGGAAGTGGAGCGGTTGGAGCTGTGGTGCGGCCGACACAACCTGGAGCTCAACACGCTCAAGACTGTAGAGATGGTTTATTTGGTTTGTTCTCTGTCAATTGACTGTCTGTTGTCGTACTAGAGCGGCTCCAACTACCAGGGACAAATTCCTTGTGTGTTTTTTGGACATACTTGGCAAATAAAGATGATTCTGATTCTGATTCTGCGTTGGTTTTCGCCACTTTCTTCTTTGGGATTGGAACTGGGAACCTAAATGTTTTAATTTGAACGATTCCGGAATGGGCACGGTGCCCGACTGGTTAGAGCGTCTGTTTCACTGTTCTGAGGACCGGGGTTCAATCCCCGGCCCCGCCTGTGTGGAGTTTCTCCCCGTACTTGCGTGGGTATTCTCCGGGCACTCCGGTTTCCTCCCACATCCGAAAAACATGCATGCTAGGTTAATTGACAACACTAAATTGCCCGCAGGTGTGACTGTGAGTGCGAACGGTTGTTTGTTTGTATGTTCCCTGCGATTGGCTGGCAACCAGTTCAGGGTGTACCCCGCCTCCTGCCCGATGATTCCTGGGATAGGCTCCAGCCCGCCCGCGACCCTTGTGAGGAGAAGCAGCTCAGAAAATGGATGGATGGATGGATGGATTCCGGAATGTTAGTCCCAGTTCCAATCGTATTGTGAGGGTCTGCTGGGAACGTCTGGCAGAATCCCATGTCAGAAGGAGTTTCAACTCCCACCTCTGGGACCATCGGGGACAGTGCCTCTGGATTGGCAGACTGGGTGGTGGTCCCCCTGGTCTTAAAAAGGGGGACCGGAGGGTGTGTTCCAACTACAAGGGGATCACACTCCTTAGCCTCTCTGGTAAGGTCTATTCAGGGGTGCTGGAGAGGAGGGTCCGTCGGGAAGTCCAATCTCAGATTCAGAAGGAGCAGTGTGGTTTTCGTCCTGGCCGTGGAACATGGGACCAGCTCTTCAGCCTTGGCAGGGTCCTCGAGGATGCATGGGAGTTCGCCCAATCAATCTACATTTGTTTTTTGGACTTGGAGAAGGCGTTCGACCGTGTCCCTCTGGGAGTCCTGTAGGGGGTGCTTCTGGAGTATGGGGTACCGAACCCCCTTATACGGGCTGTTCGGTCCCTGTACGACCGGTGTCAGAGTTTGGTCCGGATTGCCGGCAATAAGTCGGACTCGTTTCCGGTGAGGGTTGGACTCCACCAAGGCTGCCCTTTGTCACCGATTCTGTTCATAACTTTTATGGACAGAATTTCTCGGCGCAGCCGAGGCGTAGAGGGGGTCCAGTTTGGTGGTCTCAGTATTGCATTTCTGCTTTTTGCAGATGATGTGGTTCTGTTGGCTTCATCAGGCCATAATCTCCATATCTCACTAGAGCGGTTCGCAGCCGAGTGTGAAGCGGCTGGGATGAGAATCAGCACCTCCGAATCTGAGACCATGGTCCTCAGTCGTAAAAGGGTGGAGTGCCCTCTCCAGGTCGGGGATGAGATCCTTCCCCAAGTGCAGGAATTCAAATATCATGGGGTCTTGTTCACAAGTGAGGGAAGAATGGAACTCGACTCGGGAAATCGACAGGCGAATCGGTGCAGTGTCTGCAGTAATGCGGACTTTGTATCGGTTCCAAGCCGAAAGGCGAAGCTCTCTATTTACCAGTTGATCTACGTTCGTACCCTCACCTATGGTCACGAGCAATAGAACACAATCCCAGATACAAGCGGCCGAAATGAGTTTCTTCCGCAGGGTGTCCGTCCGGGCTCGCCCTTAGAGATAGGGTGAGAAGCTCAAATGCCTCAGGATCCCCTCAGAAGAGCTGGAGGATGTGGTTGGGGAGAGGGAAGTCTGGGCTTCCCTCCTAAAGCTACTGCCCTGCGACCCGACTTCGCATAAGCGGAAGAAAATGGATGGATGGGTGGATATTTACACAATACCCCTCGGCAAGCTGGGAATTCCATCGTCAACTTCCTGTGACAATATATTTAATTTGAGTTTACTCAAACGGCATGTGAAATAATAAACAAGGCCTATTTAACTAGTGGCCCATTTGATCGTGTTGTGTTTTCAGTGATCAATAAAAAATGGCGATACAGAAACTCATAGGATGACAAGTTTTGTCCAAGTGGGCTTGCCGTAAATAGCTGCTCCTTCACAAAAGATCAACTGGGCAAATCGAAACATACATATATCCAAGCAACGAACAACAAACTCCCTCACTATTCGCTACAAACTTTGGAAAACAAGACGGGCTTCAAAATGTCTCTTTTAAAGCTGAAAAAACGCAAAGTGGATGTTGAAAAGTGACAATTCCTGATGGAACGGACTGAAACTGATTTATTTTCTCTGCCAAACGCAACGGGTATTAAATCGATGTGTTTACTGTGCAACAAGAGCATAACTGTGATGACGCAATATAATGTAAAGCGCCACCACAAAACAATGCACCACTCCTTTCAAACTTTTCCAGAGGGCGAAATAAAGTGCAAAGCGTTCTTTTCAATGGAGTAAGGTGGCAATCAGTCGCTTTACAGACCAAGAGAGAGCCAGGATAGCATCTCTGTGTGTAGCATGGACGCTAACTGTTTCCGACTCATTAAAGAAGAGACCTTTAATGAGTCGGAAACAGTAAACAACTGCACATTTGCTGTCATTGATGATGTGTTTTTTGACAACAAAAGGAGTTTTTCACTTCACCTATTAAAACACACAACATTGCTTTGCAGGGTGGAAGGAAGTTGCAGGAAAACCTTCTGGGAAACCTTGGAGAAACAGAATTTATGTCTTGCTGTGGACCAGTCAACTGATTGTACAGACATGGCCCTGTTCAAGTGTGATGCTAAAATGCAGGTAATTTATTTTTCTATCCTATTCCATCCATCCATCCATCCATCCATCCATCCATCAATTTTCAGAGCCGCTTCTCCTCACTAGGGTCGCGGGCGTGCTGGAGCCTATCCCAGCTATCATCGGGCAGGAGGCGGGGTACACCCTGGACTGGTTGCCAACCAATCGCACATTGGAACACATTTTAACAAGAAACATGAACTCCATGCACATGATTTGCTCTCGCGAGCCACATAAAATGATGTGGTGGGCCAGCTCTGGCCCCCGGGCCTTGAGTTTGACACAGTTAATTATCCAATTATCTCATGAATATGCTGATTGGCTGGTAAGTCTGGGAAACTACGAGCCACAGTGGCTGGTGAGCAAAACATTTCATGTCTAGCCCCGCATATAGTGTATATCCGTTCCCGATACAGCTTCTCCTCATTAGGATCAAGTGGAACTAGTCTGTCCCAGCTTACTTCAGGGGAAAGGAGAGTTACAAGAGTAGTCGCCACTCAATCGCAGTACACATATACTGTAGACAAGAAACTATTCACACTCACATTATTGGCACCTATAAGCAAATTAGTTAATGTTCATGGTCATAAAATGTTATTGATTCTGTGGCTGCACGTACCTCACAAAACATAGGTAGCTTTTTGGCAAAGTCTACCACTCGTGTTATAGCAGGGGTGATAATTTTTGTGAATTGGTTGAATGTCTCTAAATCCACTTTACTTCCTTCTGGGGTATTGACTGTGGATGAATGACCAATATTCGCAGGCTGAAAAGACAAGAAGGAAATTTTAGTGTATACAAACAGAATGAATGAAACACAAACAGCAGATTTAAACTTGTCTCACCAGTGGTGGGTTATTCAGTCAGTTAAAGATGGGGTTTAATAAATCCAGTTGAAGATTTGTTTTGGGAGCTGTACTAAACTACAGTGTTAAACTGTAACACCAAGTAACACAAAATATAGATACAGTTGAACCTTGTTTTAACAGACTGAAAGGGGCGGGGGTCGTCCATTACAGCCAATTGTCTTATATTGAAGCACTTTTTTTGTGTGTGGCCATATGCACCCATATTACCCATATTACCGTACCGTGCAAAATTATTGTTTTGTACTTTTTTCATGCCAGCCAGTACAGAACAAAGGTATTGTAAATAAATACATCAAAGCTTAAATGTCTGAAAAGTTTAAAATTTTATCCAAACGCTGTTGTTGTAGTGACTAGTGGCAAATCGTGGCGAGTCGCATTCATGAGCCTCGAGGAATTAGTGTGCTTCCTTTTTTCAAAATCGGTAAAGATTAGATGCCATAGATGAATGGCTTAAAAAACCTGTTACTGTGCCAAAAATATCAGGGTTTCCCACATATACATTTACTTGTGGCGCCCACCACAAAACAATTTTGGCCACAGCAAATAGATTTTGGCTTTTGCCCCACGCATAAACTAATTCAGTTGACTCATTTGTCCAAAATTATATCGTTTTTAAGTTGTGTAAATGATCTTTATGACGCCAATAAGGATATATATTCATTCAACCATTAAGTCTCATGTCCACCATTCAAATATGAGTGTCAGCAGCCCACTTTACTTCATATTGCCACAGGACTCATACTGTAAATCCACAAGTTAAATTCTTCAGTAAAATAATTTAGAAAAAGTTCCAAAAAAAGTATTTATTTGTAATTTTATGTAAAGTACTGCCTTGTTTTAAAAACAACTACATTGCTGCAAAAAATCAAGCTCATTTGCTAACAAATAAACATTTTAAACAAATTTAAATTACACTCATTGTTTTCTCCCTTAATCCAAACCCAATGTTCAATGAAAAAAAACCTGACTGTAAAAATGGCTTAAAAATAAAGATAAAATACAATAAATAATACTACATTCAAAACATGAAGAGTAAAAATAAAACAGTTCTAATGTACATTAAAAGGTAAATTAAATAGCTAAAAGCTAAGTTAAAAAGGTGGGTCTTGAGCCTGTTCTTCTACATAGAATATATGTGAACACACGCATGCCTGTTGATCTATATGCCACTGGTCTTTGCTCTTTTAAAATTATATAGAAAAGAAATGACCTGTTTAGTAAATCACTGCTTGTTGCAGACAAATTACAGCCATCCATCCATTTACCGTACAGCTTATCTTCACTAAGGTCGCGGGCGTGCTGGCGCCTATCTCAACTAACTCTGGGGTTCTAGAGTTCTCAAGAAAATTTTTAACATCTTTGTCTTCTGACCTTTAAGTCTTAATATCTTTGGTTCAGTCGTCAGGCAGAAAGCCTCGATGACTGCAGGTCTGTTAGAAGCTATCTTGAACAGCCAAAGGTTAGATGCAGCAATCATTTGCCAAGCTTGCTTGATGACACAGATGGCTCCTGCTTCCATAGAGAAGTACTTGAGACTGTCATCGTCGTTTTGCTCAACGTGCTGTCTGGTGATCACTGACAAACTTTGCCTCTTCTTGCTTGGCTGCTCTTTTGAAGCTCTAACTGTGGGAGATGGGCTGTTGCCAAAGACATGTACACGTATTCTGTAGTGCCTAATGTCATTGCTTGGATTGTTGTTGCGGTACCACAAGAAGCGGAGATAATCCCTATGGTCTTCTCGTACCACAAAGCAGTGAAACGTGGTGAATATCTGCGGTAACAGCCATAAGTTCTTTCCTGAAGCTTAACAGCGCACCCAGCGACCTGTTGTTAAGATCAGGCCTAGTAAGCAACATGTCGCTCAGAGAAATTATCTCAAAGGAAGCACTCAAATAGAAGACCATGCGAATTTGCTCTGGCTTCTTGGGATGATAGACCCCAAATGATGGGACGAACCAGCACTCTTGGCCATGGTGGAGTGACTTCAGCATCCTGGTTGATGAGCAGCTTCTCCATAAACTCAAGGTACTGTTCCTTCATCGTCGGCTGCTTTTGTAGAGTTCACCAAAGTCAAGAGAGGCGATGGTAGGCATATTCTCTGTTATTGGGTCGCTATAGTCTTGGGAACAGAAAGGCAGAGGCGAAAGCCAGCTGTTAGAGCTATAGTACTCATCTTTCATTAACTGAAGAAAACCCAAACATTTCATAGATGACACAAGTTGGTAGTCATTGGGTAACTGACAGAAGACAAACTGGCCCAGACTCTCTCCGGCATCTGTCAGTGTGTGTGACGTGTTGTGAGGTTCTTAATGAGGGGCTGACAGTTGAAGTTCTCCTTTACTTGAATCTTACTGGTGCATGGCTCCAAGTAAGTAGTACAGCCATTTTCCAAGGTAGAGGTCTTGAAGGCGTGCACTTGAGATGGCCTGTGTGTTTCCCCAAGACACACCTCACCAACATTGACCAACATTAAGTCAATTTTTGAGCAAAGGGTGCATCATGGAGACCGTTAATCTGATCCCGCACTTCATACACTCTCAAAATATCTCTCCCCAATAGTAGAAGGATGTTGGCCTCTGAATCAAAGGGAGGAATCTCTCCGGCGATGCATTTCATGTGGCTGTGATGAAGAGCTGCATTTAAAGTGGGAATCTCAGGGCAGTTATTTGCGATCTGGTTGCATTTCAAAAGTGTTGGAAGTGGGAGACAAATCTCATCTGCTGATTTGATTAAGAACCCACAGGCCCTTCTGCCGGCCGCCTGCTTGAGTCCTGCATTTCTTCAGCGTGTAAGGTTGTGCATCTCCACTGATTTTAAAGCGGTTAATGAATTCAGACCTTGCCAAGTACCGATTGCTTTGTTTGTCTAGTGTGGCATACACACGTTTTGACTCTTCATGTCGTCCTTTGGGACCACGTTGAAGAGGCATATCTTTAAGAATGCTCTCTCTCTCACTCCGTCTCCACAGGCTTCAGTGCACCTAGTGGTAACCTCATAGTCTTCAGGTTCATCAGGCTCCCCGCCATTCTCTGAGACAGGTGATTGGAACTTGACCTTTCGAAGGAGCCAGGCCTGGATGGAGTGCTGAAACGTGGTGAATGCTTTCACATTCCTTACATTGTATTTTCGCCGGACAATCCCTGGTGATGTGACTTGTGTGTAACATAGAATGGGCTTTCAGAAACTGTTTGTGGTCTTTGTAACTCTTCTCACTGATGACCTTGCAGTTCCTTAGTGACTGAGGCTTGTCATGAATAGGACAATATTTGGCAAGATTTATATTCCCTTTTGGAGCTCCTTTTTTTCTCTGCAGGTCAAACTTGGGTCTTGTGGACTGCTACGGGTGTCAGAAGAAATTTGACCAGTCTGTCTATTTCTGGAGATGTGGATGGTAAGGATGTGATGTTAAAGCTGGATCTGTTTGTGTTCTAGCCTCGATTCAGATAAATTCTGCAAATACACTGAAAGGGGGGAAAGGAACATTGTATTGTAACTTATACTTGGAGCCCACTGATTTCCACTATCCCTGTGTGCCAAATGCGCGCTTTTCCGCGATCGGGAGGTATCTAGATATGAAAGCCCAGTGAGGAATCCATCTAACTTTGCAGCTTCCACCTCCAACAACAGGTCTGCTAGCTCAGTGATTAATGTGGGAATCAATGTATGACCCCAGGCGGGGAATGTTAAGGACTCTTTGAACTGCTGAGTTTTTATTGATTCGTTGTTTAGAGCCCTATTGTGACCGTTCAACATTAAAAGCTTTGAACTCAGCTCATATCTTGTCTAAAGAGGAAGTTGCCATAAATCAGGAAGTAGAATGACATGCATGTCTGACATCAGTGGTTTTCTGATTGGATGTTCATCGTTCTCCATCCTCTTCTACTCTTATTATTATGCAATTGTCTGTAAGTATACACGTCATGCATGTCCTTACTTTATGTATTTGCCTTCTCTTTGTACATGTATGTTACTTTGTGTTACACTTGCACACTGTGGTTAGTAAAACCCAGTGTTTAGCTGACTGGGTAACCTATCGCTGGTGAGACCAGAACACAATAGTAAGGAGTGGGTCACAAAAATAGCAGATGACTGGTTTGATTTAATAAAGGTTTTACATTTTTAAACATGTTAACATAATTGAGTGTCTTGTCTATTCCTGCATTCCTTTCTCATGTGGCTGGTTTGAACTGAGTAATTCTTCACTTCTAATTGTATTAATTCATCCATTTCTTTACCATTTGTCCTGATTAAGGTTGCGGGTGAGCTGGAGCCTAACCCAATCCGACTTTGGACGTGAGTCGTACAACCTGAAAGGTCGCCATCCAATCAGTCTTGAATTTTATTCACCACAGATAATGTGTGTAATGCTGTCTTTTACCATATCTAATTATTTATTTGTTGTAGAGTATTACTAAGTGTTATCGCTATACATAATAATTATTCAATTAAAATTATCCATCCATCATCCATCCATCCATTCCCTGAATCGCTTATCCTCTAATTATATTAATTCATGACGACACTGAAATTTGGTGTAATAGGCAAGCTTGAGTAGTACAGCCTACAGTACTTTCTTTATGCTTTATAACGGGCCAACTGTAATTACAGTAATCAGAATTTTTTTTCATGCCTGAGGTAAATTGAGGGAATTTATTTTAAACTCGAACTTCATATCATCTGCTTTGTTGGTTTTTACAAGGTCATTGGTTTTGGGCTTTTATTCTACCGTCCCCTGCATTGTAAAATAAGTGTACTGCAGTTATTCCTGCAGTGTCAGCACCCTGATTTAACCTGTTTCGGGGACCTCTGCTATCATGGGCCCACATAAACCTTTTGGATGGAAAAGGGCCTAAAGAATATAAATGTATATTAAGTCATACCTTAGTTTCCTTCATCCCCGCCGCACTCTGATCAGAGGTATAGAATAAATTACATGTTATTTCATTAAGAACCATTGTTTCCTCGACCTGTTGGATAAGCAACAGGAATTGTGAAGTTTCAATGAAGAACCTAGAGCAAGCAAACTAAAAAGAAAAGTTAAAACTGAAGACAGACTAAAAAATCACGCAAGATGGCAAACAGGTAAGGAGAGAAGGTGAATATGTGTTTCTGCGGTAGGTGACGTTCGGAGAGCGGCTCACGTTGAAAATAGCAGCAACATTTTCTCACATTTAGCTTCAAACATTGTTTAAAAAAGTATGAATTTTCAAGTCACTTGTATGCACATTTTGAACAATATTCATCAACTTTATAGTTCAATCCAAATACTAAATGTTATACCTAAATCTTAAATCTAAATGTTAAATATGCATAGTGCTTATATATACACATAGTTCTTATATATATATATATATATATATATATATATTTATAAAATCTAAATGTTAAGTGCAAATTGAAATCTAAATATTAAAACTAAATGGTCAATGTATGTTTAAATGTTAAGCGCTGTAAATATCTAAATATTAAATGTATATCTAAATGTTTAAAAAAAAAAAATCTAATCTGTTAAATGTTAAATCCCATTGTTTTGGGTCAAACTAAATATTTACAGTAGCTAATATGCAAATCCAAATCCCCAAGAGGCAGAAGTATCAAAATATAAACTTTCTTGTGAATGGCGAGCCAGCAGTCTGTATTGTGCTGTACTTGAAACTAGTCTATATTTAGATTTAATATTGAAATTAAAATTTACATTTAACATTTAGATGTAACATTTAATATTTGGCATTAACTATTTACATTGACAAATATTTTTCTAAATCTGCAGAAAAGTGACTGTTGAAAATGTACACCCGGTGGTTCTCGCTTACTTGCATGGCGGTGCTCCCGAGGCCTGGACCCCGAGACTGCTTGGTGTTGGGGCTGACCTCTAATGGCCCACGGCTGCTCCTTGGGTTATCACCCCCCCCCCCCCCCCCCCCCCCCCTTATCGTTCACTTGTCGGGTGCACCTATCCGCCCTTCTTTCCAACAAAAAAGGGACACTCTCCTACCCTTGTACCCTGGTCGTGCATGCTTCTTCTCCTGTCCTTGTCCTGTTCTATCTTGTCCTGTCCTTCCCTCACAGGGTGTAGCACTACAGCCCCATGCAACACTCAAATTTAATGTTTCATTGTTGTAGATAATGTAATGATTTACTTCTCTCATCTCTCAGGTGTTTACAATTAGTGCTTTGTCTTTGTTTTCTCTCCCTTCTCGAAACTTTGTTCTGTTCGACTGATCAAGTCTGATTCTCATCCATCCATCCATCCACCATTTTCTGAGCCGCTTCTCCTCACTAGAGTCGCGGGCTCTAGCTATCAACTGGCAGGAGGCGGTGTACACCCTGAACTGGTTTCCAGCCAATCACAGGGCACACATAAACAAACAACCATTCGCACTCACATTCACACCTACGGTCAATTAATCTACCATGCATGTTTTTGGGATGTGGGAGAAAACCCACGCAGGCACGGGGAGAACATGCAAACTCCACACAGGCGGGGCCGGGGAGTGAAATCGGCCACCGTGCCGCCGTCTGATTCTCAATAAACCTCAATTATAATACCACAGCGGAAGCTTAAAAACTCCACTCTGACACAGTAAAACTGTTCCGGCATAAAAGGGATACAGATTTTCCATTATGCCGAACAGGACAAAAAAATAAAATAAAATAAAGAAATAAAATGTACACCCGTTTTTTAAACACTGTTGGAAGCTAAATGTGACAAAATGTTAGTTATTTTCAGCGTGAACCGCTTTCCAAACGGCACCCCAGAGAAAACAGGATAGGGACCATACTTTACAACGTGAGGTGAACACACTCAAGCATAGTCAAGAGAGAGTGAATTGCAATTCAGACACATTATACTTTCCAGAGACCAAAACATACAGTAGCTTGAAGAAATGTGTGAATTTCAGTTTTATAATTGGGGGTGGGGGTAATATGAGATGATATGTGTGTGAAACAAACCTGTTATTAGTATTTGCAAATAAAGTGTCCTTGCTTGGCAAGGGAATATAAAACAGATACAAAATTCACACATGCAAGTAGTTAATAGTGAAACTGTGGCTGTGGCGGAGGACATTCAGTACATTTACTGTACATGCACAAATTAATTGGGTTAGTGACATAGTTCATTCACTCCACTTTTTCACTCCTTTGCAATTCTTCAATTTTTAGCCAAACTATGTCTGCCTCTGCATAGCTCGGTGGCAGTGATGCTCCTTTTAGCTCATTTAGCTGTGGGGATTCAACAAGGAAGGTGTGGCTTGATATTTATTAACTGGTACAAGCCGAGTGATTAAAGGAACCATTTCGTAGCTCTGTACAACTTGTACGCGTGGTAAGCTTTTATTTTTTGTCTGAAAAAAACGTGGAGCCTTGGCTCTTGTACTTATGGTGGCACTCAAAGACAAAAAAAGAAATTCTGAATGTTCCTGCTGTGTGCCAGCACAAATGATGTACAAAGTACAAAGTACATCATTACAACGTTCCTTTTGTAATTGTTGGAGGGGGTTTCAAAGACTGGTATGATAGAGCAGCAATTTTTTTATAAGTGTTGTATGAGTACCACCAGTGGCACGCAAAATAATCACTGAATTAAATACAAATGAAAGTTATATTAACATATGAAATACAATCAAACAGAATGAAGCTTGTAGCTATGCACACAGCCTGTTTAATACTTTTAATCCAGCACAGTACAATTTTTACTTTTCAAGGAAAGTAAATTTTTAAAGTACAGTTAAGTTGTATTTAACTTTTAATCACATATAATTGCATTTAATCCTTGAAAACTGTTTGTTTTAATTTTTTTTATAGAAGCATCATTTTTATTTAACTTGTAAGTCATTTTAGTTTTTTTGTCATGAGCTGTGCCTTGCAGTTCCCTTGTTGGACGTTGGGTGTCGCTTTGCGCCCCTCCTGCCCTCTCTCGCTCTTCCCAGTAATCAGCACCACCTGTTGTCAATCAGCCTTCATCATCACCTGCATTTAAGCCTGCCAGATCCATGCCACGCCTTCCTAGTTTTCAATTAACAACTGTTAAGATACCCCAGCGAACAATCCAAGGTCGCATTCGTCACTAACCTCCTATGCGGAAAAGCAGCTAAATGGGCAACCGAGTTATGGCACAATTCTTCCCGTATCATTTAACTCCTTTTCCGGCGAACTAAAGAAAGATTTTCATCACCCCGTTCAGGACAGGGAAGCCACTCGCCGCCTCATTATGCTCACTTCCGTATGAGCGTTCCCGCGTGTATTCTTGGTCTCATTCACAACACACCCATAACTGCCCTTATTAATTCTGGTCATAATTTCTTTCACGTAGGATTGGCATGTCAGCTCCAACTCCCTCTCAAACCGCTCCATTCACCAAAAAACGTCACAGCCCTGGATTGGCGTCTCATCTCCCCTGTGACCCACCAAACAATTCCGTTTACCTTACTTATCTAAGGAAATCACAGTGAAGTCATCCTACTATTCGTTATCCCTTCCCCTGAGACCCCGTTAGTCCTCTGAATTCCCTGGCTCAAGAAGCATAACCCCGCCATAGACTGGACCCACCTATCTATCTCCAGGTGGAGTCCTTACAACCATTCGCACTGCCTGCTTTCTGCCATGCCGCCTTCCAGCAAACCTCAACCACCTGCTCCCGGGTTCCGGAAGAATATAATGAGCTCTCCCCACCATGAGCTCATCCCTGGACTTCGTCACCAGCCTACCCACATCTGAAGGTAACACTGTCATCCCCACCATTATTGACCGGTTCTCCAAGTGTCTCCAAGACATACCCTTCCCCAAGCTACCCTCTGCCTTTGAAACTGCTAACCTCCTTTTCAGTAAGGAGCTTGCCATTTCACAACCGTTTCCTCGAGAACCGCCTCTACGTCAAACCTGAAAAATGTGAATTCCACCTCTCCTCCGTACACTTCCTGGGCTACATCATTGCCAAAGGACAATTGCAACCAGACCCTGCAAAGATCGTTTACTGGCCCACTCCTACCACCCGCAGAGAACTACAATGATTCCTGGGATTCGCCAATTTCTACCGCCGCTTCATCTGCAACTACAGTAAAGTCGCAATTCCTCTCACAAGCCTTACCTCAACCAGCTCTCCTTTTCAGTGGACCCCGGCGGCTTCCCAAGCCTTCGACCAGTTTAAATCCCTGTTCAGTAGTGCTCCCATCCTACGACATCCCTCCAGTTTGTGGTGGAAGGTTGACGCCTCAGACACGGGGGCTGTTCTCTCCCAGCGGAACCCCACTTCCAAAAAACTTCATCCCTGTCCTTTTTTTCCCCGTCGTCTGTCCACTGCCGAACGGAATTATGACATTGGCAGCCGAGACTGCTGGCCATCATCTGGGCATTGGAGGAGTGGACGCATTGGTTGGAGGGGACTGATTCTCCGTTTGTCATCTGGACCGATCACAAAAACCTTGCCTACCTCCGTTCCACCAAACGTCTTAACCCCCGACAAGCTTGCTGGGCCCTCTTCCTGAGCCGATTCAACTTCAGCATCTCCTTCCACCCTGGTTCCTGCAACAGCAAAACTGACGCCCTGTCTCGCATGTACTCACCCCCCTGCAGCCCTGCAGAACCAGAACCCATCCTCCCTTCCTCGTGCTTCATTGGAGCAGCCACTCGGAAAACCGAACAGGTGGTTAAAGAGGCTCAGAAGACTCACCCAGATACCAAGACCGGACCTCCTAACAGGCTGTTCATACCCGATTACGCATGCTCTGACATCCTTCAATGGGTCCACAACTCCAAGCTCACCTGTCGTCCTGGCATCACCCGCACCATCCATTTCATCCAGCAACACCTCTGGTGGCCCAGCCTAGTCAAAGACGCCTGAGAGTTTGTCCTAGCCTGCTCCGTCTGTGCCCGAGGCAAGGTTTCTTATCAACCCCCAGCTGGTCTGCTGCCCCCCTTACCCATTCCGAGCCGCCCTTGGTCCCACATTTCCCTGGACTTCGTCACCAGCCTACCCACATCTGAAGGTAACACTGTCATCCCCACCATTATTGACCGGTTCTCCAAGTGTCTCCAAGACATACCCTTCCCCAAGCTACCCTCTGCCTTTGAAACTGCTAACCTCCTTGTCAATCACGTCTACAAACTCCATGGAATCCCCATCGACATGGTCTCGGATCGAGGTCCTCAGTTCCCCTCCCTAGTTTGGAAGGAGTTCTGTAAAGCAGTGGGCGCAGCAGCCAGCCTGTCTTCTGGATACCATCAACAGTCCAACGACCAGACGGAGCGGGCAAGTCAGTCCCTGGAGTCGGCCCTTCCCTGTGCTGCCGCATGCAATCCCACCTCCTGGAGCACATTCCTCCCCTGGATTGAATATGCCCACAACTCCCTCACCAGCTCCGCCACTGTTATGTCGCCGTTCATGGCCTGGTACGGTTTCCAACCTCCATTATTTAGGGAACTGGAGCATGCGGTGGCGTTTCCCGTGGTAAGGGATCACATGCGAAGGGTCCAGTTCATTTGGAAGGACGTCAGGGCGGCCTTGACCGCTGAGAGAGAAATAAACGGCTCGCAGACATTCGTCGCTCCCCTATGCCTGAGTACAAGGGGGGTCAGATGGTTTGGCTTTCCTCCTGTGACCTCCCACTCCAGACTGAATCCCGCAAACTCACTTCACGCTTTATTGGTCCCTTCCCGATCACGAAGATCATCAATCCCACTTCAGTTCAACTAAAACTTCCACAAGCTCTTAAGATTTATCTGACGTTCCATGTGTCACTACTCAAGCTTGTCTCCACCTGTACCCCGCCGTACCCCACGTGTTATCGACAACCATCTGGCCTTCACAGTTTCGTGCATCCTTGACGTGAGGCCCAGGGGCAGAGGTTACCAGTTCCTTGTGGACTGGGAGGGGTAGGGTCCGGAGGAATGCTCCTGGATCTTCCGCAAGCTTGTTCTCAATGACTCCCTGATTAGGGACTTTTACGCAGCTCACCCTGGTAAGCCGGGCAGGACGCCAGGAGGTGTCCGCTGAGAGGGGAGTACTGTCATGAGCTGTGCCCTGCAGTTCCTTTGTTGGCGCTTTGGCCCCTCTCGCCTTCTCTCTCTTCCCAGTAATCAGCACCACCTCAGCCGTGCACCTGTTGTCAATCAACCTTCATTATCACCTGCATTTAAGCCTGCCAGATCCAAGAATCCACTGCCAGTATTAACGTTCATCCGTGGTACACCGGCTCACAATTTACACGTAAGCTACGCCAGTCCTCACAATATGTCTTACCTTCATGTTCTTCCTTGTCCTCAGTGCTCGTTCCTTGTTTCCTGCCTTGCTGACCTCTTCCACCACGCCACCAAGCCATACACCTGCTCACGCCACCGCATGCCGCACGTTCCCTGTCTCAACGACCCACCAGTACACCTCAAGGATGCACCACCGAGTCTCTTCTCAATAAACAATTCTCCACGAACTTCTTCAGCCTCCGCCTGCTTCTGGGTCCAGTTAAAATTAACACCATCGTGTCGTGACATTTTTTAAAAACTCAAGAGCACTCTTAATGTCAAACTGAGCATGTTGCGTTGGATTACAATAAGGAATATACTTTTAAAGAATAAAACCTCTCTTTTTTAATGCACACTTAGGCCTACGAAGTTACTATATTTTAACATTTGTCATTTTGATAGGATTTGGAGAGCCAAGGTGGTACTTGGTGTAAAAAGGGTTAGAACCACTGTGAAAGTAGATCCAATAGATTCTGATGGCTTGTTTTTACTTAGCACAATGTACCCCTCATATTTGCAGTTTTATTAATATTATTACAATAATATTTACTTTTTGGGTGACCACCGCTATGCAGTGCAAACAACAAGGTGTTGGCAATGGAGGGAAGAGAATATCTCACCGAGAATTTTCGCTTCTGCTTCCAGTGATTTCCCCGGGCATTGGTGGCCATATGGGCCTCAGTAATCATGCGAATGAGGTCCCACTCCTCCTGCGTGGGCTCTTGTTGATCCAAAACTGTTTTCTGTAGTTCGCCCTTGCGGCGACGCTCCCGGTTTTCCTCAATCAGCTTGCGCTTGGCAAGCCTCTTTCTCTCATCCAACACCACTTGGGGGTTTGGGGGCAGCGGCGGTGAGGGGAAGAAAAAATGAGTAGACAGGATAGCTCAAGGGGGGGGGGGGGGGGGGGGGAAGACATCTTGTAATTCATTTGAAATAAACAAATCAAGTCAATGACTGGCCTATGTGGTCCTCTTCATGGAAGTATTTGGTCGTTTAACTATTCCACTTAAATGTTGATTAACATGAAAACTATTTAAAAAATTAATTAAAACACATATTACAAGGAATAAAATGTACATAGTGTACAGTACTACTGTGCATTAAATTATGATCAAGCGTTTAAAAGGTTTTGAAGAGTATCGAAAGTGTTTATAAGACTATTGTAGAGGTTACTAGGAATGTGTGGAAGTTTAATAAGAGTCTGGGAAGGTTCATAGAGCTTTAAAATATGGATAAATAATCCCCAAAATATGTGGTGGCTACTTTGCAGATATCACCTATTGCGGAGGCGGTCCGGAAGCTAACTCTTGTGATAAACGAGGGATTACTGTGCTTCAAAAAACAAGACCAACAATAGAAAAGTTGTCAAATTTGTGTCTTGACTTACAGTCTGTAGCCATTCCAACTGCAATACACTTCTTGAAACGACAATCCTGGCACTGGTTTCTGGTCACCTTGTCGATGACACATTTTCTCTCGTATTTACAAGAATAGGTTTGTCTGAGATTTTTCTGAATTGTCCGCCTGAAGAAGCCCTAGACAGCAGATGCAGCCACATACATTCAGAGATCCTTCCAAGTAATCACAAATTAATGTTTGCTTCCACAATGCATTCAGAGAGACTTGCTTGTTACCTTACAGCCTTCACAGGTAATACAGCGATAATGATAGCCCGTAGCTTTGTCCCCACACACAACACAAAGCTCATCTTTTTCCAGGTAACTTGGTATGTACCCTGGGGCAGAAAAAAAACGATACATACTTACACACACATTCCTGATTTAATTGGTATGAAATTGAATGCTGTACTTTGATTGACTGGTTAAGACAGCAGCAAAGGTTCCCAGGTTCAATTGCCCTATCTGTCTCAGCGATATGTGGGAAATGAATACAGTGGTGCCTTGAGATACTAGTTTAATTTGTTCCGTGACCACAATTGTAACTCAGAACACTTGTATCTTAAATCATTTATCATTTAATGCTGCAATCCACTTCATTGTGCTGCTCCTTCTGGTGTGCCCGTCTTAGCCACCCGGAGGCAGTATACTACTATAGTCATGCAGACACAAATAACGATGAATTGTACTTCTTCATCTGCTCCTACTCTAAGTGACTCAGTAAGATGTTGTATTAATAATTTTCCGTAGAGGCAAATAATACAGTATATGCCTGTGAGTATAGTTATACAACGGCAATTCCAATGAAGTTGGGATGTTGTGTTAAATAAAAACAGAATACAATGATTTGCAATTTATGTTCAACCTATATTTAATTGAATACATCAAACACCTGTTCGAAACATCTCACAGGTGAACAGGCTAATTGGGAACAGGTGGGTGCCATGAGTGGGTAGAAAAGAAGCGAGGTTCACCTCTTTGTGAAGTGTGTGAGAAAACAGTCGAACAGTTTAAGGACAATGTTCCTCAACGTACAATTGCAAGGAATTTAGGGATTTCGTCATCTACGGTCCATAATATCATCAAAAGATTCCCAGAATCTGGAGAAATCAGTGCATGTAACCGACAAGACCAAAAACCAACATTGAATGCCCGTGACCTTCGATCCCTCAGGCGGCACTGCATCAAAAACCGACATCAATGTGTAAAGGATATCACCACACGGGCTCAGGAACACTTCAGAAAACCAATGTCAGTAAATACAGTTCGGCGCTACATCCGTAAGTGCAACTTGAAACTCTACTACGCAAAGCAAAAGCCATTTATCAACAACACCCAGAAACGCCGCCGGCTTCTCTGGGCCCGAGCTCATCTAAGATGGACTGATGCAAAGTGGAAAAGTGTTCTCTGGGCATTAGCATGTCAATGGCGTTTTGCATTGTTTGTTAGCATTAAACAAATTTTCCTAAGACAAAGCTGCGGTTGTTTGAAATATACAAATTCTCTTTGTTTGATGTTAAGTTTGACACAAAACGTCAACTCAACTCTTCGATGAATTGTTCACTATTTGCCAAACTGCTGCTTATTGTGAAGTGGGTTCGCTGACACCATTGAGTGCTCTTATCTCAAGGTCATGCTCATAAGTCAAAGAAAAAAAATCTGCTGATTGACGGCTTAAATCTCGAAAAACCCGTATGTCGGATATCAAGGCACCACTGTAGCCCCGAGTGGATAAATCAGCTCGAGACAAGCCTAACTTTAGACTTGTACAATATTCAAATGTAACTGTACAATATATTAATGTATTATTAGCACTTACATCTATTTATTTTATTCTCCTTAATTCCTCTCAAGTTTCAATGTGCAATAGAACTCTTATGCATAGTTAATATTCTTTATATTGGGTGTAATATAGTTCAACAATACACCATGACATCAATAATGAATTTCCATTAGTTGTATGTATGGGATGAATGAATATTCCATCTCTCTCTCTTTCTCTCTCTCGCTCTCGCTATTTTGAATATTCCAAAATTTCACTCAAATGCTTAACTTCAAAAGAGGTTGGTGTGTTGCAACCTTTTACATACATTTACAAAGGATGCATAACTGAATGGTGCCCAGTCACTGATTCATAATAGTGTTGAAAGTGTTTTTTTTGTTTTTTTAATTAAATGTCAGATTTCTCATACGATTTGCAACAAGACAATAATGAACAAATGTGAATATTTTCCAGAAGTACTTTTAAAATTAAAATTTGGAATAGTTCATTGTTATTCATGGATTTGTAAGCTACAAATATTGTGGTCCGGCCCACTTGAGATCAAATTGGGGTGAATGTGGCCCCTGAACTAAAATGAGTTCGACACCCCTGGTTTAAATTAATCATGTAAGATTTCAACACATGTACAAAAAGTGACACAGGGAGAGTGTGACGTTCTTGAGCGGTTGAAATTAACATCAGATAAATATCTACACTTCCAAAAATACAGAAAGTGGGACTGATTGTTGGAGGGAGTTTGGCCCAAGTTCCTTTGAGCAAGACATCAAACCCTCAAAAGGCATATCAATGTTTGGGGATCCATTTATACACCTGTGTAGCTTGATTCCAATAAATGCATGTAACCGAAAATATATAAATATGAGTCCGTTTACAACAAGTGAAAAGCTTAAATAAAAATTCACATCATCACATGATCTGTCCAAAATTAGGATTCATCTTGGTATGTTCTGTTTTGTAGCACTCTTTGGGACATGAGGTAAAGATCAATATATACATATTTTTTTAGGGTGCGGGGGGGGATTGTGGGGAAAAAAGAGCAATGATTATCTTGCATGAGCCTTCTGTCGCCTCGCCATCCAATCAATAATAATCCAATCAATAAGGAATCCCGCTGCATGACGCCAAGACTTGGATTTATGCTGAGACTTAAATCGGAAATCCCAGACATCATTGATTCATTGATCAAAGAGTCATCCCGAATTAACCATATTAAAAACAACATTTGAAAAATATAAAGCAGAAATAACAAACGGAAAAATTACTTTTACGTGAAGCGACACTTTTGCATCAATCGTTTCTCCTCAACACAAAATACTAATGATCATGATCCAGTTATCCTACCTTTCTTGTGTGCTCCTTGCATCCATTGCAAGTGTGAGAGGTCTGATTTAATCTCAGGAAAATACTCAGGGTGATGATGGAAATTACTGAGCGGGATCTCCATGCTACAAAAGTCACTGCTTAAACCAGAAGGGACACCGCTATACAAACAATTGTAGTGCTGGCTACATGGCCAAACCTGCTCCAGGCAGGGGGGGTGGTGAAGTGGTTGCGGTTCGCAGTGTCCATACCGTGGTCCTTCACCCGCGTACAGACAATGTTCTCCACCACCCTGAATTGTGTATTCGCCAACCACAGATTGAGACACCTCATAAATATCTGGTATGCAGTAATTCATCGTGGAAATCAACTGCAGAGAAGTATCAAAATAGGAATAAATTCCAATTACTCTGTATTAAAAAGAAGAAAAAAAGATGATATTACCAGGTTCTAATCAATCAATCAATCAATCAACCAATCAACCAATCAAAATCTGCATCAAAACTAAAAAAAAAAAAAATCAATTAAAAAATTCCAACCTACCAACCAAACGAAGACAATTTTAGAACCTAAAGGAATACCAAATGCCCACGAATGACCCAGACCACAGAAAGCAATTGCCCACTCGCCACCACCCGACTGTATTGGGACGTAGAGATTTATGACGACGTAGAGCCCTAATCTCACACGCCACAAATCCTTGATGTGCCACAGACTGTGGCGATGTCACAGATTAAGACCTTTCGCATTGCACCTACGGCAAATACCCACTTGTGACATCAAGCAAATAGAACGCATTTCTAAATCAAACACTTTGATGAAAACATGTCTGGTACAACAAAAGGGACATTTGCTTGGACAAATAAAATGATGGCAACAAATATAGCTAATAAGAGTTTAATGGAAGACCTGATATCCACCATTTTCAATGGTTTTCTTGATAATAAGTGAAAATCACTCAGAATACAATCAAGTTTAAGCATGTTAAATAGGAAATAGGAAAGTATTATGGAGTCAGCTACACTTTGTCATGTTCATTGTATTTTTCAGATAATATAGCTTTAGCAGTACCAGGCATTAAAATTAACAAGGCTCCCTATTTTAAAATACTTATAATTTATTCATATGTTGTAATATTTTCCTCAAGGGTGATCTAACAATTTTTCCTGTGACTGGACTTCTGGAACATGGGTATCCGTAAGATGTGTTTGTTTGTTAACACAGTATGCGCCTTGCAATTGGCTGGCGACCAGTCCAGGCTGTACCTCGCTTTTTGCCCAGAGTCAGCTGGGACCACGCTCGTGACCCTAGTGAGGATAAGTGGTTGGGAAAATGGATGGATGGATGGATGGCCATTTAATAATCTTGCGACGTATGCTTCACTGTCATTGTTGTGTTTAAACTCAGGGGCACTTTTAATTAATGCATTTTCCCCGAAATGAGAATGGTTCGTTAAAATCAGTCGAGCTCAAGAGTCTTGGAAACGTATTGTTGAGATAATTATTTATTTTTGTACTACAGACGCTGCTTCAATGTCAAGTGTCTACAGGTTTACTCTGTGTAAAAATATGATCACAAAGTAGTTGAGGGCAGAGAAGCGATGCTATGCATATGTAGAAAGTGAGTGGGACCACCTCCTCATGTCAGGATTTTCACACACACACATACAGTGGGTACGGAGAGTATTCAGACCCCCTGAAAATTTTCACTCTTTTTTGATATTGCAGCCATTTGCTAAAGTCATTTAAGTTCATTTTCCCCCCTCATTAATGTACACACAGCACCCCATATTGACAGAAAAAAAAAAAAACGGAATTGTTGAAATTTCTGCATTTATTAAAAAAGAAAAACTGAAATATCACACAGGCATAAGTATTCAGACCCTTTTCTCAGTATTTAGTAGAAGCTAATAGAGCCATGAGTCTTTTTGGGAATGATGCAACAAGTTTTTCACACCTGGATTTGGGGATCCTCCTTGCAGATCCTCTGCAGTTCTGTCAGGTTGGATGGTGAATGTTGGTGGGCAGCCATTTTCAGGTCTTTCCAGAAATGCTCAATTGGGTTTAAGTCAGGGCTCTGGCTGGGCTATTCAAAAACAGTCACGGAGTGGTTTTGAAGCCACTCCTTCGGTATTTTAGTGTGTGCTTAGGGTCATTGCCTTTTTTGAAGATGAACCTTCGGCCGAGTCGAAGGTTCTGAGCACTCTGGAGAAGGTTTTCGTCCAGGATATCCCTGTACTTGGCTGCATTCATCTTTTCTTGGATTGCAACCTGTCTCCCTGTCCCTGCAGCTGAAAAACACCCCCACAGCAGGATGCTGCCAGAATCAGAATCAGAATCATAATCATCTTTATTTGCACACAAACACACACAAACACACAAGGAATTTGTCTCCGGTAGTTGGAGCCGCTCTAGTACGACAACAGACAGTCAATTGACAGAACACTTTGGAGACAGAAAGACATTGACAAAAAAAACAGTCACTGAGCAGTAAAGGGTTGCCGGCATTGCTGGTAATGCCGGTACATTATTATTTTTTTTTTTATTGACAATTGTGCAAAAAGATGCAGAGTCCTCTCGCACTAAGAGCAGTTCGAATGACTAATATTGCAATAGTCCGGTGCAATGACCATTGTGCAAAGGGCGCTGAGACTTCAAGGAGTGTATGCGGTTTAAAGTGACGAGTAGTGCGATAATCTGGGACAATGTTGGTTGTGCAAATGTTACAGATACTCCTCAGTCAGTGTGCAAGTGGTGCAGATGCTACTCCGGCATGAGTGGCCAGTATATGCAAATAGTGCAGCATGGCGAGACAACTACAGTGAGTGCACGAGTAATACATAATTGGCCCCACAGAAATGTGACAACGAACTCAAGTCAAAACATTGCCAGCATGTTGTAATGGAATTGTAGGTCAGGTGTTTAAGAAGTTGATCGCAAGAGGGAAGAAGCTGTTGGAATGTCTACTAGTTCTAGTTTGCATTGATCGGTAGCGCCTACCTGAGGGAAGGAGCTGGAAGAGCTGGTGACCGGGGTGCGGAGGGTCCGAGAGGATTTTGCACGCCCTTGTCTTAGTTCTGGCAGCGTGGATGTCCTCAATGGTGGGTAGGGGGGTACCGACAATCCTTTCAGCAGTTTTGATTGTCCGTTGCAGTCGGAGTTTGTCCTTTTTTGTAGCAGCACCAAACCAGACTGTGATGGAAGAACACAGGACTGATTCGATGACCGCTGTGTAGAACTGTCTCAGCAGCTCCAGTGGCAGGCCCTGCTTTCTCAGAAGCTGCAGGAAGTACATCCTCTGCTGGCCCTGTGAAACTGTCCTTTTCAAATCTGCAGTAGAAGGTATTCAAGTCGTTGGCTCGTGTGCTATTGTTCTCAGCTTGGGGGGGGTCGTCACTTGTAATTCGTCAGCGATTGGAATGCATGCCAGACTGATTTAGAGTCGTTTGCGCTAAACTGTTTTTCCAACTTTGCTGCATAGTTCCTCTTTGCAATGTTAATTTCTTTAGTCAGCTGGTTTCTCCTTAGCTTGGCGAAGCTGCTCAAGTGTGGCAGTGAACTACGGCTTGTTGTTGTTGAATGTGCGAAATGACTTTGTTGGTACACAGACCTCTTCACAGAAACTGATATAGGATGTGAGAGTGTCCGTATATTCATCCAGGCTGCCAGCTGAATTTTCAAAGACACTCCAGTCTGTGCAGTCTAAACAGCTTTGAAGTGCCATCTTGGCTTCATTGGTCCACTTTTTCACTGTTTTCACTGTAGGCTTCGTGCATTTAAGTTCTTGCCTGTACGTCGGTATTAAGTGAATTAAGCAGTGATCAGACGAGCCCAGGGCTGCACGAGGTATAGCACGGTATGCGTTTTTTACCGTAGTGTAGCAGTGGTCTAAAATGTTATTTTCCCTGGTAGGACAGTCGATGTGCTGCTTGTATTTAGGGAGGTCGTGGTTGAGTTTAGCTTTGTTAAAGTCCCCGAGAATAATGAGGGGTGAGTCCGGGTGTTTTTTTTCAATTTCGTTGACTTGTTCGGCGAGCGTTAGCAATGCGGTGCTCGTGTTAGCTTGAGGCGGGATGTACGCGCCAGCGAGAATGTATGATGCGAACTCACGTGGCGAGTAGAATGGCTTACAGTTCAAAAACAGTGACTCCAAATGCGGGCTGCAGTGTGTGCTGAGCTCCGTGACGTCCGTAGACCATTTTCCGTTGATATAGAGGCATATCCCGCCGCCCTTGGTTTTCCCCGATGATTCCATGTCGCGGTCCGCTCGATGAATGTGGAAGCCGGGAAGCATGACGGCGCCATCGGGTACAACGTCGCAAAGCCAGGTCCCCGTGAAGCACATGGCCGCGGAACGTCCGAAGTCTTTACTGGTCTTTAACACAAGATGAAGCTCGTTCAGAAATGAAAGAATTAAAGTTCAGAAACAAATTACAAGTACTTAAATATAGGGAGTTACTTTTCAATCACCCTGGACACACACACTATATATATACATACACAAACCGTATTCAAATGAAGTTGGGACGTTGTGTTAAACATCAATGAAATACAATGATTTGAAAATTATGTTCAACCTATATTTAATTGAATACACTACAAAGACAAGATATTTAATGTTCAAACTGATGAACTTTATTGTTTTTAGCAAATAATCATTAACTTAGAATTTTATGGCTTCAACACGTTGCAAAAAAGATGGGACAGGTGGCATAAAAAACTGAGAAAGTGGAGGAATGCTCATCAAACACCTGTTTGGAACATCCCACAGGTGAACAGGCTAACAGGTGGGTGCCATGATTGGGGATAAAAGGAGCTTCCCTGAATTGCTCAGTCATTCACAAGCAAAGATGGGGCGAGGTTCACCTCTTTGTGAACAAGTGCGGGAGAAAATAGTCCCAACAGTTTAAGGACAATGTTCCTCAACGTACAATTGCAAGGAATTTAGGGATTTCATCATCTACGGTCCATAATATCATTAAAAGGTTCAGAGAATCTGGAGAAAACACTGCCGACTGTAAGCGGCAAGGCCGAAAACCAACATTGAATGCCCATGACCTTCGATCCCTCAGGCGGCACTGCATCAAAAACTGACATCAATGTGTAAAGGATAACACCACATGGGCTCAGGAACACTTCAGAAAACCAATGTATGTAAATACAGTTCGGCGCTACATCCGTAAGTGCAACTTGAAACTCTACTATGCAAACCAAAAGCGATTTCGCAACAACACCCAGAAACACTGCCGACTTCTCTGGGCCCGAGATCATCTAAGATGGACTGATGCAAAGTGGAAAAGTGTTCTGTGGTCCGACGAGTCCACATATCAAATCGTTTTTGTAAATTGTGGACGTCGTGTCCTCCGGGCCAAAGAGGATAAGAACCATACTGACTGCTATGGACACAAAGTTCAAAAGCCATCATCTGTGATGGTATGGGGCTGTGTTAGTGCCAATGGCATGGATAACTTATGTGAAGGCACCATTAATGCTGAAAGGACCATACAGGTTTTGGAGAAACATATGCTGCCATCCAAGCAACGTCTTTTTCATGGACTCCCCTGCTTATTTCAACAAGACAATGCCAAACCACAATTTGCATGTGTTACAACAGCGTGGCTTCGTAGTAAAAGAGTGCGGGTACTAGACTGGCCTGCCTGCAGTCCAGACCTGTCTCCCATTGAAAATGTGTGACGCCTTATGAAGCGTAAAATACGAAAACGGAGACCCTGGACTGTTGAACAGCTGAAGCTGTACATCAACCAAGAATGGGAAAGAATTCCAACTACAAAACTACAAAACAAAACTACAAAATTTAACAATTAGTTTCCTCAGTTCCCAAACGTTTATTGAATGTTGTTAAAAGAAAAGGTGATGTAACACATTGGTAAACATGACCCTGTCCCAAAAGACAATGAAGTTACTCAGTTTGAACATTAAATAGCTTGTCTTTGTAGTGTATTCAATTAAATATAGGTTGAACATGATTTGCAAATAATTGTATTCTGTTTTTATTTAATTTTAACACAACGTGCCAACTGCATTGGAATTGGGCTTGTTTATATATATATAACCCTATCTCTAAGGGAGAGACCGGACACCCTGCGGAGGAAACTCATTTCAGCCGCTTGTTCTTGACCCATAGCTCGTGACCATAGGTGAGGGTAGGAACGTAGATAGACCGGTAAATAGAGAGCGTCGCCCTGTCGGCTTAGCTCCTTCTTCACCCCAACGGACTGATACAAAGTCTGCATCGCTGCAGACATTGCACCGATCCACCTGTCGATCTCCCGTTCTAATCTTCCCTCACTCATGAACAAGACCCCAAGATACTTGAACTCCTCCACTTGGGGTAGGCTCTCATCCCCGACCCGGAGAGGGCACTCCACCCTTTTCTGACTGAGGACCATGGCCTCAGATTTGGAGGTGCTGATTCTCATCCAAGGCGCTTCACACTCGGCTGTGAACCGTTCCAATGAGAGTTGGATATCATGGCTTGATGAAGCCAACAGAACCACATCATTTGCAAAAAGCAAAGATGCTATACTGAGGCCACTAAACCAGACCCCCTCTACGCCTCGGTTGCACCTAGAAATTCTGTTCATAAAAGTTATGAATCGGTGACAAAGGGCAGTCTTGGCGGAGTCCAACGTTCACCGGAAACGGGTCCGAATTACTGCCACCAATGCAGACCAAACTCTGACACTGGTCGTACAGTGACCGAACAGCCCGTATCAGGTGGTTCGGCACAACATACTCTCGAAGCAACCCCCACAAGACACGCCGAGGGACACGGTCGAACGCCTTCTCTAAGTCCACAAAACACATGTAGATTGGTTGGGGGCGAACTCCCATGCACCCTCAAGGACCCTGCCAAGGGTGTAGAGCCGGCCCACTGTTCCACGGCCAGGACGAAAACCACACTGCTCCTCCTGAATATGAGATTTGACTTCCCGATGGACCCTCCTCTCCAGCACACTTGAATAGACTTTACCGGGAGGGTAAGGACTATATACTATACTATACTATACTATACTATACTATACTATACTATATGTAGTTGAAACCTCTCAACCTCACACACCAACTTATTTACAGTATAATTAGTTAGTTATGTAAGGAAACGCTTATCCTCGCTTGTTTTGCTGTTTTTAACATGATTTACAATTCAGTTATACAATTGTAGAGAGCGGCACAGTGGACGACTGGTTAGAGCGTCAGCCTCACAGTTCTGAGGACCCGGGTTCAATCCCCGGCCCCGCCTGTGTGGAGTTTGCATGTTCTCCCCGTGCCTGCGTTGGTTTTCTCCAGGCACTCCGGTTTCCTCCCACATCCCAAAAACATGCATTAATTGGAGACTCTAAATTGCCCGTAGGTGTGACTGTGAGTGCGAATGGTTGTTTGTTTGTATGTGCCCTGCGATTGGCTGGCAACCAGTTCAGGGTGTACCCCGCCTCCTGCCCGATGATAGCTGGAATAGGCTCCAGCGCGCCTGCGACCCTAGTGAGGAGAAGCGGCTCAGAAAATGGATGGATGGATGGACAATTGTAGAGATCGTTAACCACCATCACCGACGCCAGGGTTCTCGCTGTTGGCCGTGTATTGCGTGGATATTGGTGAGTCTGTTTGAGGCTGTCATGTTTTGTTTGTTCTAAGCCGTATTACATTAGCATAGCTAGCTGCACCTTGCTCCCTGTCCAGTCATTTCGGTGCATTGTTCTGCTAATGCCGAATGAATGCCGAGCAGAAGGAGCTCTGAGTGGGCGTGTGAGAGCGATGCATGACCCCCGCCTGTCCCAGCCCTCCCGGATTGATACGACCGCAGACCGGAGTGAAGGCATTCTGAGGGGTGCATGAGAGCAACGCGTGACCCCCGCCGGATTGCTACAACCTCAGGCCGGAATGAATGCACTACGGGCGAGAGCGGCGTATCCCCAGTCCATATTGTCGTCCTGGCAAGGACTTTAAAGGGAGAGTGTGTGTGGTATTTGAGACACAAATAGTTGAATCATAGTTTTAAATATATTGTAGAAGTTATCATTTATTTGCTTAGCTTGCATTAGTATTATGGACGATTTTGAGAAAGGAAGCTGTCTCGCCTTCAAGAAGATGACTCAGCAGGAATCATCTGATGGAAGGGCGCCTTGACCAAGGACGTGGTCGGGGACGTGGCTGGTGTTGGTGCCATGTCTTCACCTTGATACCCTACCCTTAGTGTGTTGTGTCTTGTAGCTTAGTACGTTATGTCTTGTAAATCCTCCCTATTTCAAATAAATACAGGAGCGACGGGAGAGATTGTTTAGAGCGTGTTGAGAGGCTGTAATCTGAACAATCCCCCTTACGCCCTCCTCATGAGAAAAAGAAACCAGCGTCTTCATTCCTTTTGTGTCTATTTTTTATAATGTTGGGTAAGATAAATCCAACAAATTAAATTGGTCCTTCGAGTCGGATGTCAATACACCCGAGGATTCCAGTTGTGGAGCCGACATCCAGTTAAGAGACCGTGGCCACGCCAATTGAGACCCTTTCAGGGACTGGTCTTCGTTCTCCTCAACTGGGATCTGAAGGTTGACGACAATCCACAGGATTGAAGTTGACTTTGGTGAGTTAAATTTAAAAAAACTTTTAGGAAAAAGGATTAAAGAGTGAGTGAATTGCGCGACGAAGAAGTCTGCGGCAGAATAAACCTTGTGTAATACTAGTCACTGGCAAAGTAAAAGAGGGATGGCGGAGTCCGACAAATTCCGCGAGGACGGCGGAGTCCTGTACGTACTTAAATTCCGTGTTTAATAAACCTTGTGTAATACTAGTCACTGGCAAAGTAAAAGAGGGACGGCGGAGTCCGACAAATTCCGCGAGGACGGCGGAGTCCTGTACGTACTTAAATTCCGTGTTTCCGTGTTTTCGTGTGTTTGTAAAAGTTTTACTAGTATCGTGTGAATGTGTAAAAGTATGAATCTATAGACAGGATTGTAAGTGACAACTGGGTTTGGAAGCAGATGCAAGAATCCTCCGCCCCGTGTGGGTAGAAGATTGAGGGTTACCAAAACTCAGACATTCATTGTCACCCTGTCATTTTGAATAAAGTCAGCATTTAGGTCACTCTAGGTGCAAATAAACTGACTTCCAAATTCACAAAATGGGAAAAAATAACAGTAAAACGGATCCAAAAGAACGCCTATCGTGTAAAGATTGCAAATATGTTCAACTCCAAAACCCTTCCAAAATAAAACATTTAAACACGTGGATAACCAAATACGGTTTCGCTGGCCAGCTAAATTCGCAAAAATTAGTTCAACTTTGAAACGAAATAAAGTGTCGACATAAAAATAATATATCACAAATAGAAAAAGAGGGATATGACGACTTATTCTTCTGGCTAAACATGGCGTTGAAAAGAGAAAAAGGCAAATCCAAATGTACAAGAGGACCACAAAGAAACTATTTTGGTCTATAGGACCTGGACTCATGAGGATTTGAAAAAGGCCGTAGCCGGCAAACCAGCGTCTTCATTCCTTTTGTGTCTATTTTATATAATGTTGGGTAAGATAAATCCAACACATAGCCAAGTGCTTGGTAGAAAGTGTGAAGTGTGCTTTGTTTAATTAGTTGACATGATGATGCCCAGGCTCACGGCTGTGGTGTCCTTGAGCAAGACACTGATACCCCGAAATGCTCCCCGGGCGCTTCAGCTGCCCCCTGCTCCAGTGTGTTCCACGAACATGTGTATGTGTTCACTGTGATGGGTTAAATGCAGAGAACAAATTTTGTGTACATGCATGTTCATGACAATAAAAGATGATTCTTCTCTCTTCTTCTTATTCGGAAAAAGGTTGATATATCGTGTCTCGAGGGGTGAGGCATGACCCCCACTGGTCCGAGTCCACCCCCCCCTTCCCCCGGATTGATACAACCGCACGACTCTGAGCGGGTGCGTGAGAGCAAGGCGTGACCAGCAAGTGATCAGATTGATGCGACCACAGGCCAGGATGAATGCACTCTTGGCGGGTATGCGAGAGCAAGGCCTGAGAGCAGGTGGAAAGGCAGTAGGGCTAGAAGTTTAGGGGCAGGGTTAAAGTTATTTTACAATGGTGATGGAAGAGAAATGGAGTAGGGGTTATTTTAAAGAGTTAGCAAAGAATTTCTTGGGGGTGAAAAGAGTCTCAGCTCAAGTGATGAGGCTGAAACTTGAAATTGAGGGTGTTATGTATAATGTGATTAGTGGCTATGCCCCACAGGTAGGATGTGACTGAGAGGTGAAAGAGAAATTCTTGAAGGAGCTAGACGAAGTAGTTCTGAGCATCCCTGACAGAAAGAGAGTCGTGATTGGTGTAGATTGTAATGTACAAGTTGGTGAATGAACGGGGGTGATGAAGAAGTGATGGGTAAGTTCGGCATCCAGCAAAGGAACTTGGAACGACCGATGGTGGCAGACTTTGCAAAATAGATGGAAATGGCTGCAGTGAACATTTTCTTCCAAAAGATGCAGGAAGATAGGGTCACCTACAAGAGTGGAGGTAGAAGCACGCAGGTGGATTACATCTTGTGCAGGCGATGTAATGTGAAGGAGGTTACTGACTGTAAGGTAGTGGTTAGGGAGAATGTGGCTTGACAGCATACGATGGTGGTGTGTGGGATGACTCTGGTGGTGGTTGGGGGTTAATAAAACAAAAGCAGAGTAGGGAACCACGTGGTGGAAGCTGAGAAAGTAAGAGTGTTTTCGAGAATAGGTGAGACAGGCGGTGGACAGGAGCAGCTTCCAAATGACTGGCCCACAACAGCCAAGGTGATTAGAGAGATAGGCAGGAGAGTACTTGATGTATCTTCTGGTAGAAAGGGGTGAAGGAGACTTGGTGGTGGAACCTCAGAGTTCAACAAATCATACAAGGAAAGAGTTTAGCTAAGAAGAAATGGGACACTGGACTAAGGAGAGGAGGAAGGAATACATGGCTATGCGATGTAGGGCGAAGGTAAAGGTGGCAAAGGCCAAACAAGAGGCATATGATGACATATCTGGCAAGTTGGACACTAAAGAAGGAGAAAGGGATCTATACAGCTTGGCCGGACAGAGGGATGGACATGGGAAGGTTGTGCAACAGCTTAGATATAAAAGATAGAGATGGAAATTTTGTTTTTTTTTGTTTGTGTTTGTCCTGTTCGGCTGGTAGGTCAAGCAGAAAGGAGAATCTGTATCAGTTTTATTGCATCACAGTGGAGTTATTAAGCTGCCGCTGTGGTTTCTTAGTATTATAATTGATGTTTATTGAGAATCAGAGGGCGGCACGTTGGGCGACTGGTTAGAGCGTCTGCCTTACAGTTCAATCCCCGGCCCCGCCTGTGGAGTTTGCATGCTCTCCCCGTGCCTGCGTAGGTATTCTCCGGGCACTCCGGTTTCCTCCCACATCCCAAAAACATGCATGGTAGGTTATTTGACAACTCTAAATTGCCCGTAGGTGTGAATGTGAGTGTGAATGCTTCTTTGTTTGTATGTGCCCTGCGATTGGCTGGCAACCAGTTCAGGGTGTACCCCGCCTCCTTCCCGATGATAGCTGGGATAGGCTCCAGCACGCCTGCGACCCTATTGAGGAGAAGCGGCTCAGAAAATGGATGGGTGAATCAGAGTCGATCAGACGTACAGAACAAAGTTTCTAGAGGGGAGAGAGAAATGAAGACAAAAGACAAAACACTAATTGTAAACAGAATGAGAAAAGTAGGGGAGGGTGTCCCTTGTTTGTTGGAAAGGAGGGCGGATAGGTCCACCCGACAAGGGAACGATAAGGGAGCAGCCGCGGGCCATCAGAGGAGAGCCCCAATGCCAGGAAGTAGCTATGATTATTAAGGGGGTAGTTAGAAAGGCACTAAAGAGAATGAAAAATGGAAAGGCAGTTGGTCCTGATGACATACCTGTGGAGGTATGGAAACATCTAGGAGAGGTGGCTGTGGAGATTTTGACCATCTTGTTCATCAGAATTGCAGCAGGTGAGCAGATGCCTGAGGAATGGAGGAAAATTGTGTTGGTGCCCATTTTTAAGAACAAGGGTGATGTGCAGAGCTGTGGGAACAATAGAGGAATAAAGTTTATGAGCCACAAATGAAGTTAGGAGAAAGAGTACTGGAGACTAGACTTGGGAAAGAAGTATTTGCGTGCAACAGTATGGTTTCATGTCTAGAAAGAGTATCACAGATTCATTATTTGCCTTGAGGGTGTTGATGGAGAAGTACAGAGAGGGTTAGAATGAGCTACGTTGTGTCTTTGTAGATCTGGAGCAAGGGTGTCAAACTCATTTTTGTCATGGGCCACATCGTAGTTATGACTTCCCTCGGAGGGCCGCTACAACTGTGAACCCATATAAATGAAAGATTGCCTTATATACTGTAATTACATACAGTATACACAACACATTGATGAATAGCCAGTTTTGAAATCAGAAGCCTATAAAAACATGTTTTTCAACTATTACATTTCTTTTCAAAGGGGGATTGTTAACCAAAAAAATGCTTCCAAATATCTCAATGGTATTACATCAGAACACAATGAGCAATTTTGATTTGCTTTTGCAGGCCACATAAAATGATGTGGCGGGCCGGATCTGGCCCCTGGGCAACCTGTTTGACACCTGTGATCTAGAGAAAGCCTATGACATAGTACCCAGAGAGGAACTGTGGTACTGCATGCGGAAGTCTGGAGTGTTAGGGAAGTATGTTAAAATAGTACAGGACATGTATGAGGGCACCAGAACAGCGGTGAGGTGTGCTGCAGGTGTGACAGGAGTTTAAGGTGGAGGTGTACTACATCAGGGATCAGCCATGAGCCCCTTCCTATTTGCAGTAGTGGTGAATAGGCTGACAGACAAGTTTAGACTGGGATCCCCATGGATCATGATGTTCGCAGATGAATGGGATCTGCAGTGAACGCAGGGAGCAGGAAGAGGAACAGTGAGAAAGGTGGATGCATGCACTGGAAAGGAGAAGAATAAAGATTAGCCGAAGTAAGACAGAATATATGTGCATAAATGAGAGGGGTGGAGAGGGAAGAGTGAGGCTGCAGGGAGAAGAGATAGCAAGGGTGGAGGACTTTAAATACTTGGGCTCAACAGTCCAGACCAATGGTGAGTGTGGTCAGGAAGTGAAGAAACGGGTCCAAGCAGGTTGGAACGGGTGGAGGAAGCTGTCAGGTGTGTAATGTGACAGAAGAGTTTCTGCTAGGATGAAGGGCAAAGTTTATAAAACAGTGGTGAGGCCACCCATGATGTACGGATTAGAGACAGTGGCACTGAAGAGACAACAAAAAGCAGAGCTGGAGGTGACAGGAATGAAGATGTTGAGGTTCTCTCTAGGAGTGACATGGGTGGATAGGACTAAAAATGAGCTCATCAGAGAGACGGCCACGGTTAGATGTTTTGGAGACAAAGTTTGAGAGAGCTGATTACGAAGGTTTGAACAGATACAGAGGAGAGATAGGAGCAAATTGGTAGGATGGAGCTGCCAGGCAAGAGAGCTCAAGGAAGATCCAAGAGAAGTTTGATAGATGTAGTGAGGGAGTTGGGGTTTTGGTGTTAGAGAGGAAGATGCAGGAGATAGGCTTCCATGGAAAAGGATGACACTCTGTGGCGACCTCCTAACGGGACAAGCCGAAAGGAAAAGAAGAGCAGGAAGTGCAGGATGAGGCCTTCAGTCCTTCAACGGTGTACTGATAATGCATTTCATTTTGTAAAAAAAAGAAAAAAGGAGGCTGCTTGAAATCTCAGAATAGTGCTACTCAAAACTCACACAAAATAAGAATATTGATAGAATTACATTTATTAGATTGGAATAATTAACAGCCCCCCTGATAAGTGTGTTATAAGTGTCAAAGATTGGTCTGCATTGCTGGCAGTAAGTAAAACAAAACTTTCCAGTGCGAGGCTTCCCTTTGTCACCGATTCTGTTCATTACCTTCATGGACAGAATTTCTAGGGGCAGCCAAGGTGTTGAAGGGGGCACGGTTTTGGTCAATATTATATTGCTGCTTTTTTGCAGATGAAGTGGTTCAGATGGCTTCATCAAGTCGTAATCTTCAACTCTTGCTGGAGGAGTTCGCAGCCGAGTGTAAAGTGACTGGGATGAAAATCACCACCTCCAAATCTGAGGCCATGGTCCTCAGTCAGAAAAGGGTGGAGTGCCCTCTCAGAGTCGAAGAAGAGCTACTGCCCCAGGTGAGAGGAGTTCAAGTATCTCAGGGTCTTGCTAACAATTGAGGGAAGAATGGAGCGGGAGATTGACAGGCGGATCGGTGCAGCATCTGCAGTGCTGCAGATTCTGTATCTGTCTGTCTTGGTAAAGAAGGACCTGAGCCGAAAGGAAAAGCTCTCAATTTACCGATTGATCTACGTTCCTACCCTCACTTATGGTCACGAGGTGTGGGTCATGACCGAAAGAACAAGATCACAGGTAAAAGCAGCCGAAATATGATTCCTCCGCAGGGTGTCCGAAGCTCGGTCATCTGTGAGGGGCTCAGAGTCAAGGCGCTGCTCCTCCGCAGCTGCCAAAAGTCCTCAAAATCTAGCAAAGTGCCCTTGGAGGACCTCCGGAGATCACCCTGCAGTGCACTCCAAAGTCGCCCAATATGGAGCAAAGTACTGTCCCTCCGCAACCCTCCAGTGCCCAATGACAGCTGACAAAAGTGCCCCAAAATGTAGTCAGGTTCCCCAGTTGAGCCCTGGATGTGCCCCATTGGAGACCCGGAAGTGCCCGTAAAAGTCCCCCAAAGTCTGGCAAAGTCCCCCCTGGTGGGGTGGACCTCCAGGCGGTGGCCTCTGTGGGGCTGCTTGGTAGCATTACGGGAAACGGTGGAAGAATCGTGTAGCATGGCGGGCGTGTGGAGGTGGGGGGTCGTGGGGCACTTTGTCATGGAATGCGGACCACTGGAGGAATTGCAGGGCCCTGAGAAATTTTGCCGGAGGGGGCCGTCCCCTAAGCGATGGAAGAGGCCCCCATGGTCCCATAACCCTCACCAAAGTGCCCGCTCCCTTGCTCTACCTGGTAGCCGTTTCCTAGACTGCAAATTCTCAAAATTACCCAGAGTGCCCTGGGGTTCCCTAAAAAACTGACTCTAAGACCAACTGATGGAAAAATGTAAATAAGTTATCATGTGTTGTGCTTTTCTGCTTACTTCTAGTTAGAGAAATGTTTTATCACTGTGTGCAAAGTTTTTTTCCTATAGGATGAGTCATGTGCTTGCTGGTGCAAGGACATACTTGAGCCGAGGAGTTTCCTCTATCTTGATAAGTAGTCTATAACTCTTCTGCTATCTCGACCACAACAAAGAGTGTTATGTGCTGAACACATGAGTTGCAACAAACATGTATGCCCTCATCAAAAGATAGCGGCTGGAACATTTTGCGGTCAGAGGTCAAAGGTTGAAGCAATCAACCCTGAGGAAGAACACATCTCCACAAAGAGTCGTATATGTGATTGTTTTACGATGCTGCTATCTGTTCCTCCAACTTAATAGCAGCAACAGCTGTGTAACTAGGAACTGCCCAAAGGGCATAAAAAGAGTGGGTACGGCAGAGTGAACTTAGAAAGGGTTGGAGATTGTAACTAAGTACACTCTCGTCCGAGTCTGAAAACTGAACTGCCTCTGTGTCTGTCTTGTCAAAGTGTTTTAGGTGTCTTGAACCTGACACCAACCTCTCAGAGTACGAGAGGAGCCAGATGAGGTGGCTCAGGCATCTAGTTAGGATTCCCCTTGACGTCTTTTACGTATACATCCCTGCTTTGGTACAACTTCTCTGTCAAATATAAATGTAAAAAAGGAAAACTCCAACTAGGCGGCTCGGTAGACAAATGATTACCACATCTGCCTCACAGTTTTTAGGACCCGGGTTCAAATCCTGCCTCGCCTGTGCCTCGCCTCCTTATGCCTGCGTGAGTTTTTCTTCTCCCGTCCCCAAAACATGCATGGAAGGGTTCATTGAAGACTCTAAATTACCCATAGTTATGAATGGTTGTTTGTTTATATGTGCCCTGCGATTGGCTGGCGACCAGTTCAGGGTGTACCCCACCTCTCGCCCAGAGTCAGCTGGGGTAGGCTCCAGCACGCCAGCGACCCTAGTGAGGATAAGCGGTACAGAAAATGAATGAATGAATAAACTCCAAATAGCTTGGTCGGTAGATGACGCTCAATGCACATTGCAAGAAGCTCACCACCCCCCCCCCCCCCCTCCCCCCACCCCACCTCCCCCACACACACCACACACACACACCTCCTGCAGCACGGATGCAAGCATGCACGGGGCCGGGGTCCCGCTATACACTGAGAGGGGGCAAGAGGAGGCAAGGTTACCTGAAATAAACGCTGTGCCCCCTCAAATCAAATCTGCGCAATCGCGCATGCTTCCTCAAGCATTCTCCGCTTTCTGCTTTGTTTATTGTCTGTAGTTGGACTGTAGATTTGGCCAATAAGTCATTTATTGTTGAAGGAAATATGTTAATATTTATAATTTAAGTGCCTTAAATATTTATTGTATGCATTAGTAGCAGAACGTAAGTGGAGAAAAACCAAACTCCAAATTGACTATGACCTCTACAGACAAAGTCTTTGTAATTTTAACCAAGAGGTTAGTCAGAGCTAGACAGTATCACTTTTCTGAAATCATCAGTAAGCACTTCAACAATACTCGCACTCTGTTTGCTGTGGTTGATAAGCTCACAACACCCCGAATCAGATAGCTCCAAAATTCCTAACAGCAGGTAAATGGAATGAATTTGCTTGTTATTTTAGTGAAAAAATACAATCCATCAGGTTAAATATCAGCACAAATCAGCAAAATGATAAAATAATACTACATCTGAAGCCACCCAGGAAAAACTCTATTACCATGTCAGAATTTGATACAGTTGACCAAAAAAACTAGAGAAAACGGTTCAGCAGCTGAAACCATCAATGAGCTGTCTTGACTCAATACCATCTGACTTTTTCAAAGCTATTGCGAAGTCTATGCTAGCTGATTTTCAGCAAATAATCAATTGCTCACTTCAGTCAGACGAGTCAGGCGAGTTTCCTAAAGGTCTTAAAGTAGCTGCCATTAAGCCTCTTCGAAGAAAGAATGCTGGACGCTTCCATGTTAGCAAGCTATAGACCCATCTCAAAACTTCTTTTCATAGCCACGATTGTTGAGAAAGTTATTTTTAATCAACTCAGCAATTTCTTGAAATTAAATTGACTTTTTTACAAATTTCAATCAGGTTTCCGAGCTCATCACAGTACTGATTGTGCTCTTATCAAAGTGCTAAATGATATAAGGATCTCAGTGTTGGATCTCAGTGCGGCTTTTGATACCGTAGATCATAATATACTGCTGAACAGGTTGGATACGTGGGCAGGACGAAATGGAACAGTCCTTAAATGGTTCAGGTCCTACATAGCGGAAAGGAGTTATTTTGTAACCATTGGAAGTGTTCAATCTCTTCTAATGGCAATGACCTATGGGGTCCCTCAAGGGTCAGTTCTTGGAACCCTCCTGTTCAGACTGTATATGCTACCCTTGGGTCAAATTCTTCAGAACTTTAATTTTGACTATCATACCTATGCAGATGACACAGTTATATCTAGCAGTGTCTCCAGGTGACTACAGTTCAATTGAGGTGTTGTGTCACTGTCTAAAACAGATAAATAACTGGATGAGCCAAAGTTTTCTTCAATTCGACACTAGTCGAATAGTCGAATAGTCGGTTCGTAAAATGAATGAATGAATAAACCACAACAAAACAGACACAGTGTTCCCTCGCCACTTAGCGCTTCACGTTTTGCGGCTTCAGTGCTTCGTGGGTTTTTCCAAAATGTTCATAAAAAAAAAAAAGAAAAATTCATCAAAAAATAAAAATGAAAAAATACAGCTATATCAGCAGCCATATTGCAGCCATATGCAGTTTTCCCTGCATGCCAAACAAAGAGATGAGCTGACTCAGAGGCTTTGTACATGCCTGTACTGTACTGTACATGCCACGGGCACTCATACAAGGCGCGTGATTGGTTCCCGGCGCGACATCGACCAATGAGAGCACGAGTGGATTTATCCCGTGAGCTGATTGGCTGCGCATCATCGCGGCCTCACCCAGCATCTTCCCTTGTTGTGTCTCGCCAGTCTCGTCCACACTGTTGATGTGTCTCACAACACATCTTAGTGTTGTGTTAGTGATAACTTTTTTTGTTTAAGCGACAACGTTTTTTGATTAGTTAAGCCCTTACAATGCTGCCTAAGTGCTGTGCCCCTGCGAAAGCTTCCTCCGGGGCACCCAAGAGGAAGAAGAAGATGATGACCATCAGCGAAAAAGTGAAACTTTTAGATATGATCAAAGAGGGCAGAAGTTATGCATCTGTGGCACGCCATTATGGCGTGAATGAATCTACAGTGCGGCACATCAAGAAAGAGGAAGCAAACATCCCCAAAACTGCTTCAATAAGGAAGCGAAACGTGTGGTAACTCCGCGTAATAAGAGACGGTTTGCATTTTGGCTCAGCTCCTTCTTCACCACAACAGACCGAAACTGCAGACGCTGCACTGATCCTCCATCTGCAAAAAGCAGCGACGTGATACTGATGTTATCAAACCGGACGCCCTCAACACCCCGGCTGCGCCGAAAAATTCTGTCCATTAAATGTAATGAACAGAATCAGTGACAAAGGGTAGCCATGGCGGAGTCCAACTCTCACGAGAAACGAATCCGATTTGCTGCCGGCAATGCAGACCAAACTCTGACACTGGTCATACAGGGACCATATATCCCATATCAGGGAGTACGTACCCCATACTCTCGGAGCACCCCCCACAGGACTTTCTGAGGGACACGGTCAAACGCCTTGTCCAAGTCCACAAGCACATGTAGAAAGGTTGAGCGAACTCCCATGCACCCTTGAGGACCCTGCTGAGGGTGTAGAGCTGTTCCACGGCCAAGACAAAAACCACACTGCTCCTCCTGAATCTGACATTCGACTTCCTGATGGAACCCTCCTCTCTAGAACCCCTGAATGGACCTTATATGAGAGGCTGAGGAATGTGATCCCCCCCTGCCACCGAGGAGCTTTTTAACCACCTCGGTGACCTCAACCCCAGAGAAAGAAGAACCCACCTCAGAGTCCTCAGACTCTGCTTCCTCATGAGAAGGCGTGTTGGTGGAATTAAGGTCTTCGAAGTATTCGGCCCACTGACTCACAACTATTCTTATATTCATTCATTCATTTTCCATACAGCTTATCCTCACTAGGGTCGCGGGCGTGCTGGAGCCCATCCCAGCTATCTTTGGGCAAGATACACCCCGAACTGGTCGCCAGCCAATCGCTGGGCACATATAAACAAACAACCATTCGCACTCACATTCACACCTACGGACAGAGAGAGTCCTCAATTAACCCAGCATGCATGTTTTTGGGATGTGGGAGGAAACCGGAGTACCCGGAGAAAACCCACGCAGAAACAGGGAGAACATGCAAACTCCACACAGGCGTACATTCCATATTAACACAGTGTGATTGTACAGTGTTTTAAATAAAGCATTCTGATACAAATCATATTTTTTCTCGTAATCCATTTTTACACTTATCTACTGTATTACGAAAGAACACAGTTACTCCCATTTACGCAGTGTCCCTGAATGAGGAGGAGATTTCGACGTACAGGAGCACCCAACTGAACTTGGCATCATCAAACGGTACATGTTTGACGACGACGAGCGGCCAAGTAGCAGCTCGGCAACAGAAAAGGAGAGTGGCCACTGGCTCGAAGTGACGGCGCTGCGTGCAGAAGAGACGACACAATACCGTGCAGAGCGGATTGGTGATACAGACTGGTATATTTGTGCAGCCCATAAACCCCTAATTTACTTGCTCCGGCATCATCGCTTGTTGATAGAAACATAGTCGTGAACAGACGCAGTATGAGCAGTCGGCCGTTCGTGTGGGATTCATAACGCGTTGGTTCATCCATCCGTCTCTGTGCTGCTTACATTTAATTGTTGTGATATGATTATTGATTATTATTATTGTACGTGCATTATGTACATTCGGTCAGTGTTCTTCCGGTTTCTTGGCGAGAACGGTCTTAAAAAAGAGACAGTGGGGTTTCATTTCTGGTTAAATAAAGGTATTGATTTTGTTTGGTTATTGTCACTGTTACAGTAACAATGAAAATCCATTTGGGATCCCTTCATAAATAGCACTGAAGTAAACGTTTTATTTCAAAAAAAGCGTGAGTGAACTGTCCATTCATGTTAATGGTCTGATGTTAATTCCAAATCATTTCCATTGCAGGTGCTCCTGTGGAGAACGCCATCCACAGCCGATAGGGGTGGAGAGCGTCGGTTGCCAGGAGTTGTCGGCAGTAGCAGAAAAGTTGATTGTTGGAATGATTTGCATTATTGAACATGAAGGATTTGAAGCCAACTGTCTAAATCATGTATGTGAACTACAATTATTGTGGATTTAAATATCCAAAAGTCTAATTAAACCAGAACTTTGTTGAACCTGGTGCGTTCTTTTTTTCCCACACACCACCTGCACCTTGTTAACCCTGTCATATTTCTAAAAATATTCGAGAGTGACAGCTGTGTAACCAAGTTTAGAGGCCCGACAAATTTAGCACATTTCATTTGCTCCTCAAACACATGAGCAATGTACATTGTGTCTGTGTGGAACTGTATATTTAGTTTCCCCCCCCCCCCCCTCTCATGTACAGTACCTTGCTTTCATTGGCTTGTGTGAGAAATGGGAGGCCTTTGGAGCGAAGTACAGCACTACTTTATGGTAGGCTGCAAAGCTTATTTGTTGAATAGGTGATAAGTTGCCAATGTCTTTGAGCAGCATCTTATTATTTATTGTTATGAGCAGTTCCTTATGTGCTTTTGATCCTGGAACACGTCAGTGGACAGAATGAAGAGAAGTAGCATCTCTGAATCATCTTTCAATAAGCGTATCTGATTCACTTGACCTTTTTATGAGCCATTCTCGTTCATTATGCAGACATTGTGTAAATGCGTCACCATGGCCCTTGGGAACACTCACGACATGGTTGGCCATTGACATCCACTTCTGCTGACATTCCTCACTGTTCCCTTTGCTTGATGCTGATGGCCAAGAAATGTGAATGGTGATGGACCGCGACCATTTCAACACCGCCGGTGGAGGTCCCGATGGCCGTAGGAAAAATGGTTAGCACCGCAGCTGGTTTCAGTCTCTGCCTAACGACGCCTGTGTATCCAATGCTGTGTACTAAATGTTTCTCAAAACACGGCGGTTCGAAGTGATCATCACAGAGTTTGGAATACTTGCTAGGCACCCATAGCTGACCATGTTTCTTCTTCCCTTGTCGAGTGACTTTCCCTATCCACTGGTCACGTATTCCTTTTTCACTTGGAAAGCCAAAGGAACTCTTGCCACGGCCTGAACCATTTGTACAACCAAATGCAACACAATCAACCATCGTGAAATCGCTGAATCATACGACAACGGATATACAAGGAACATGGAACAATAGCACACGTCGAATGAACAGGATGTTTGGCTTGTGTTACGTCACGGCGCCGGAAAGAGACGAAGACTGGAATGCAGAAAGCGCATTCTGGATCATATTTATCGATTTAACTGCTGCATATCTGCTATGTAATCACTTTGAAATGGCAGATGTGGTTTGTAAAGGGGTTCAAGAGCTATCAAGAACATTTTTAACAACTTTGTCCTCTGACCTTTTGCGCCATTCATTCATTCATTCATTTTCCGAACCGCTTATCCTGGAGCCCGTCCCAGCTATCTTCGGGATTTGAACCGCGGTCCTCAGAAATGTGAAGCAAATGTGCTAACCAGTCCCCCACCGCGCCTATCGCGCCAATTAAAATCAACTGTATAGACAAGCTGTCACCAACATCCATCCACCATCCAGCCCCCAAGGACCACATGAGTAGTCCGCGCGCTTGTTCTAAAAATAGCTCAAAAGTGAGATGTCTAATTTGATGTGTTGCTATTCAAAGGGAAATAGCGCCACTTACTAGTGAGCGACATCTAACTTTATTTTTAGCTGTTCTTTTTTAAATCACACTTGCATTGGTGTAAATTTGGAAATGACAATATTAAAAATAAAAAGTAAAGTTCATAGGTCATCAATTGTAGCGCATGATCACTAGCACTAAACCATAACATTTGTGGAGACAAGCTAACGGATGCAAATACAAATACCCCCAAATAATTTTAAGAGAACATGGGGGGGGGGGGCAATTAGATTTTTACAGTATGTGTAAAGTAGCCCTAAAATATGTTTTTATTTGAAAAATGGTGACAAACATTCATTGAGGTTGTTGTTGTTTTTTTGTTTGGTTTTTATTGTATCATCACACACCTGTAGTTGCTTATTTGACTCTCGGTGGTGACTAGGCATTTTTTTGGGCCAGGTCCTGTACAACAACAAATGATAAATGGGCTTTCACTTGTGTAGCGCTTCTACCTAATGTACTCAAAGGGCTTTAACACTCTCCTCATTCACCGACTGATGACACAGCATGAGGAGCAACTGGGGGTTCAGTGTCTTGCTCAAGGGTACTTGTACGTGGTCACAAGGCTCGAGGATCAAACACACAACCTTCAGTTTGAGAAACGACAACTCTACCACCGGAGCCCCCACAACAACAGACTGTCAGTGTCGTTTTGTAAGACTTGAAGAGATTTCCCTCACTTCTATAACAACTTGAAAATCTAAATGATCAAACAAGCCAACTCTTGCATTGAGACTTTGTTTTGAATTGTTTAATCCCTTTTCTGATTTTGGGACTCCACAATTTTCCAAGTTGGCAAAATATTTTATATCAAACCAATTCCAACAAAATCTTTTTCATATCCAAGGCACCAACAGCGCCTATAAATACTGTATGACAAACATGATTATGATTGAATTTGAGCACCATGATAAAATAGCATTTTCTTTTCGTGTTATTTTAACCTTTCCATTGCCTTTTGTAACAGATACTCATATGTGTCATGATACTACCATTGAAAATCTTTTCCCTCATTGGCAAAATCTTTTCAAATTAATTTTAGCATCTCAGAGACCGCAGAGGAATTATTGACTTCCTCAGTATAATAGGTGTGAGTGGGTCGCAAGTAGCTGTAATTAACCAGCAACAGCTGGTGTGAGGCAGGCTCTTTGAGGCAAATCTGAGTGCAAAGAAGGCTTGATACCAGTTTAACTTTTCAATGAGGTGATGTCCTTGACATGCACTAATCTTGTTTGGAGTTGAAATGAATGTCATGTATTGTTAAGTGTTTATCAGACAGGGAAGCACCTATCAATACTGCAACAATCTGTTGTCTGGGTGGACAGTATTAATGCTGTTTTTTTTTTGCCTTCTTAATATTTGTTTCAAACATATCATATATCTTGAGTTTTAAAAAATTAGAACAAAAACAAATCAGTTAAGAATGTACAGTTAAAAAAAAATAAAAATAAACTTTTTCTGTAACAGTATAAAAGTCAAGGCACAGGGAGAAACACCCACACACCTCATTTTTAATTTTGGGATAGGCTTTGCTTCCCAGACTATAATATTTATAGGCATTGATATATGTATATAAAGTTTTTATTACATTATTATTACATTACGTCATTTTTCATCAATGTTTTTAGAGATGTTGTCACAGTAACTGTATTTTCTTATTAAAATGTTTGATTATTAAAAATCACTTTACTTTTTACTATATAGTACTACAAGAACTTTTACTGAAGATGAAAATATGAAATGCTTGAACGCCTTAATGTAAGTCAGCTAGCAACGTTTTACTATTTTAAACAGGAATAGGAAAATTCAAACCAAATTTTTAAAAATGCTTACCCAAATTTGAGTGACCTCATTGGGCTTCCCTGAAGTCAGAAATTAAGCAAGCAAGTAGGGAAGGGTAATAACTATGTTAAAACTGTATCACCTAACAGTATTCGTATTAAAATTATCTTTTGAAAACTCCTTGCTCTCCTGCTCCATATTTTGCCTCTAATTTAAATGTAAGTATTATTTTAAAACTTGGCGCAACCGGACATGCATCGCCAACTAGATACTGTACAAACTTAAGGCGAGACCCTGGACTGTGTCAATCATTTTCTCCTGCACATGCATACAGTAAATTCTTGTAGCTCTGTGGGAGCAATGCCTGGTGGACGCGGGGATAATTTAAAAAAATAAAATAAAAAATGTTCTACTACTAGTAGCAGAAGCAGGACAAAGTAACCAGAAAGGCTCCAAAGTGTCACAGTTGGGGTTTTCGAAGGCGAGGAAGGCAAAAACGTGGAGGACTCAAGTGTAGGGAAGCAGGGAGGCAAGGCAGGAATGCAGGAGTCTCAAAAAATGATATTAAATTTCCCCCCCCCCAAAAAAAGGCAAACAAGGAACATGGATAAAGCAAACTAAACGAAGTCCCACAACAGATAACCAAAGTAACAAAGAAACACTTGAATAAACCTAAAACTGGAAACAAACTATGACTGGTGAGTAAGACGCAGAACAGACAGGGACAATAACACCTGCCAAGCACAATGGACCGACAAGAAGCGGAAGATGCCAGAGAACTATCCCAGCCTATCCCAGCTATCATCGGGCAGGAGGCGGGGTACACCCTGAACTGGTCGCCAGCCAATCGCAGGGCACACATATAAACAAACAACCATTCGCACACTACGGGCAATTTAGAGTTGTCAATTAACCTAGCACGCATGTTTTTGGGATGTGGGAGGAAACCGGAGTGCCCGGAGAACATGCAAACTCCACACAGGCGGGGCCGGGGATGGAACCCCGCTCCTCAGAACTGTGAGGCAGACGCTCTAACCAGTTTTTCCACCGTGCCGTAGACAAGATTCAAATGGCAAATTTACTCAATCACCACAGGATATTAATGATTTTTATTACTACAGTAGCTGATATTCATGCCATAATAAGCCGATTAAAAATGAAGCTTGAAACTTTCAATAACCTAAACATCGCTCAATTAACTTAAGAAAGTAACGAGTTTTTAGAGGCCCCATTAACCTTCACAGAGTTATATAAGGCCTGAAACGTTATGCCAACAGGTAGAGCTTCATGCAATGATGGGTTTTCCACAGAGTTCTATCGACATTTCTGGTGCATACTAGAACCACTATTTTTCAGAATGGTTATAGAGATAAAAGATAAAGGCCTATTTGGAAGCCCTATGAATAAAGCTGCCATAAAACTACGACTGAAACCAGGTAAAGACCCCACTCATCCAGCTAATTACCAATTGCTGTCACTAATTAATACGGACATCAAAATTATTTCTCAGGCTTTAGCCAACAAACTAGAAAAAATAATACATTCTGACCAAATAGGTTTCATTAAAGGACGGAGCTCCAACAATAATGTCAGGCGACTGATAACCCTAATAAGTATGTCTCAGGGTTAGGGTTAGGGTCCTCCAGTTTTAATGCATCATACACCCGTCTGTGGGGGGAGGGCAGGGTCAGGCTGAGGAGGACACTCGGCCAGGTGTCCTTGCACTCCGGCCTGCTCTCTGGCCCGCCATGCTTTCCCCCTGCGGACTTTTAATGCACCACATACATTCCCACATCCTTGGGGGAGGTGGTTGGCCTGGGCGTGGGTGACTTTTTTTTTTTTTTTTTTTTATGTCCTGTTTGGCTGTTAGGTCAAGCAGAATAGAAAATCTCTATCCCTTTTATGCCGAAACAGTTTTACTGTGACACAGTGGAGTTTTGAAGCTTCCGCTGTGGTATTATAATTGAGGTTTATTGAGAATCAGACTTGATCAGTCGAACAGAAAAAGGTTTCTAGAAGGGAGAAAGAAACAAAGACAAAAGACAAAGCACTATTTGTAAACAGGATGAGTGAAGTAAATCATTACATTATCTACAACAATAAAACGTTAAATATGAGTGTTGCATGGAGGATGGGGCTGTAGTGCTCCACCCTGTGAGGGAAGGACATGACAAGATAGAACAGGACAAGATAGAACAGGACAAGAACAGGCGAAGAAGCATGCAGGACAAGGGTTGTGAACCCGGCTGTACAACTGAAGTGTGGTGGCATTAATTATGTAAATTATAAAAGTGTACAGGACGAGAGTATAAGTGAGGGGATACACAAGCGATTTGCATATTCATGAGTTATTTGTTGCAGTAAGGGGTGTGTGCCTGCGGATACATGCAAGTGAATTGATACCGTTTTACATGCACAAAGACTGACAGTGTCCTGTAATTGCTGTGGCCGCACCGCGGCGACTGAGGACCCCACCCAATCAATCCAGGGGCGGGATCAGGCCCAGGGGTCCACCCGAGAGCAGTCCGGCGGACGGGACACGTCCCACACCGAGGGACCCAGGGCGGTCCGCCGGCCCCACCGAGGCGCGCTGACAACCGGCCACACAGCGGCGGCTGCAAGGACCCAATGCCACCCCACCAGCCAACCACCCCCAGGAGAGCCAGACACCCCCCCCCACCCCCCAACCCGGGGTGTGTGTGTGATGCATTTAAAATCCAGGGGGGTAGGCAGGGCGGACGGGCAGGGCGCATGGACCGGGAAACAGCACAGATGTACTGAAACCCAATCCGACACCCACACCCTCCCGGTCCCATACCAGTCACCCAGGAACCCTTTGATATGTGTATGTGCCCAGATGTGATTAGTGAGAAATATATACAGTGAATGGTGTGAGTGTGTGCTAAGTGAGTGATTAAGAGGCATGGCTCCCGCAGGTTGGGCTCATTAGGCCGGACAACCACCGACGAAGAGGGCCATCCCACCCAGACCCACAGCACCAATCCCGGCTCCCCCCACCCCCACACAAACCAGGCAGGGAAAAGAACCCCAGAGCAGGCCCCAAAGCCCCCAGGGGACCGCTCGGCTCCCCCACGGGAAGAGGAAGAGGTGACCGCAGTGGGACGCAAGGAACGGAGAGAAGATGAGGAAGCAGGCCTGAGGAGCAACAGTGGGGCCCCAGCACCACCACTAGTAGCCAGGGCCGGCACCTCCCCAGCTCGCACGGAACATGGGCTAGTCACCATCACACCACCATTACTCCCCAGGAGGTCACTCCAGTGTGGAGTTTGCATGTTCTCCCTGTGCCTGCGTGGGTTTTCTCCGGGCACTCCGGTTTCCCCCCACATCCCAAAAACATGCATGAATTGGAGACTCTAAAATTGCTCGTAGGTGTGACTGTGAGTGCGAATGGTTGTTTGTTTGTATGTGCCCTGCGATTGGCTGGCAACCAGTTCAGGGTGTACCCCGCCTCCTGCCCGATGATAGCTGGGATAGGCTCCAGCACGCCCGCGACCCGAGTGAGGAGAAACGGCTCAGAAAATGGATGGATGGACTATCACACTTATGAAAATAGTCTTGCTATTGTCAAATGTCAGATGGATAGAGATGGAAATATGTTGACTGGTGCCAGCAGTGTGCTAGGTAGATGGAAAGAATACTTCGAGGAGTTGATGAATGAGGAAAATGATAGAGAAGGGAACTCTCAAGAGGCAAGTGTGGTGGAGCAGGAAGTGGCAATGATTAGTAAGGGGGAAGTTAGAAAAGGCATTAAAGAGAATGAAAAATGGAAAGGCAGTTGGTCCTGATGACATTCCTGTGGAGGTATGGAAGCATCTAGGAGAGGTGGCTGTGGAGTTTTTAACCAGCTTGTTCAATAGAATTCTAGTGCGTGAGAAGATGCCTGAGGAATGGAGGAAAAGTGTACTGGTGCCCATTTTTAAGAACAAAGGTGATGTGCAGAGCTGTGGCAACTATAGAGGAATAAAGTTGATGAGCCACACAATGAAGTTATGGGAAAGAGTAGTGGAGGCTAGACTCAGGACAGAAGTGAGTATTTGCGAGCAACAGTATGGTTTCATGCCTAGAAAGAGTACCACAGATGCATTATTTGCCTTGAGGATGTTGATGGAAAAGTACAGAGGAGGTCAGAAGGAGCTACATTGTGTCTTTGTAGATCTAGAGAAAGCCTATGACAGAGTACCCAGAGAGGAACTGTGGTACTGCATGCGGAAGTCTGGAGTGGCAGAGAAGTATGTTAGAATAATACAGGACATGTACGAGGGCAGCAGAACAGCGGTGAGGTGTGCTGTCGGTGTGACAGAAGAATTTAAGGTGGACGTGGGACTGCATCAGGGATCAGCCCTGAGCCCCTTCCTTTTTGCAGTGGTGATGGATAGGCTGACAGATGAGGTTAGACTGGAATCCCCGTGGACCATGATGTTTGCAGATGACATTGTGATCTGCAGTGAAAGCAGGGAGCAGCTGGAGGAACAGTTAGAAAGATGGAGGCATGCACTGGAAAGAAGAGGAATGAAGATTAGCCAAAGTAAAACAGAATATATGTGCATGAATGAGAGGGGTGGTGGGGGAAGAATGAGGCTACAGGGAGAAGAGATGGCAAGGGTAGATGACTTTAAATACTTGGGGTCAACCGTCCAGAGCAATGGTGAGTGTGGTCAGGAAGTGAAGAAATGGGTCCAAGCAGGTTGGAACGGGTGGAGGAAGGTGTCAGGTGTGTTATGTGACAGAAGAGTCTCTGCTAGGATGAAGGGCAAAGTTTATAAAACAGTGGTGAGGCCAGCCATGATGTATGGATTAGAGACAGTGGCACTGAAGAGAAAACAGGAAGCAGAACTGGAGGTGGCGGAAATGAAGATGTTGAGGTTCGCTCTCGGAGTGACCAGGTTGGATAAAATTAGAAATGAGCTCATCAGAGGGACAGCCAAGGTTCGATGTTTTGGAGACAAAGTTAGAGAGAGCAGACTTCAATGGTTTGGACACGTCCAGAGGAGAGAGAGTGAGTATATTGGTAGAAGGATGATGATGATGGAGCTGCCAGGCAAGAGAGCTAGAGGAAGACCAAAGAGAAGGTTGATGGATGTCGTGAGGGAAGACATGATGGCAGTTGGTGTTCGAGAGGAGGATGCAGGAGATAGGCTCTCATGGAAAAGGATGACGCGCTGTGGCGACCCCTAACGGGACAAGCCGAAAGGAAAAGAAGAAGATTGTCAAATGTCAGATGGCACCCTACTTAGGCAAAGGAATCAAGATTCTAGATTTAGCATGTTGAGGAAAGGTGACCAGCTATCTACGTATAGTGTAATTGATTTTTTTCGTTCTGCTGATATTTTTTCTAACTCAATATATTCTATGATGAGATTTAGCCACTGATTGATGTTAATAGCTTGTTTGTTTTTCCAGTTTAATAGAATTATATCCTTAGCGGTAGCTAACGCGACAAGTAATGATTGTTCATATTTATTAGGGAGGTCAATTATACGCGTTTGTTTTCTTTGTCCAAAAAGAGGGGGAAAAATAAGACACAAGAGTGCTGAGTCTCGGGGTTCATTCAATCAACTCCACACCAGAGTGCAGGGTCACTGAGTGACACACCTCGTTTATTTGAGCCAACTCCTTTTATACACGTCAGAAGGTTTCATTATGACTGTTCAGTTGAAGGTTTCGATATGACTGTTTGGCAGAAGGTATCTCCTCGGGTGTTATCAAAAATGGGGGAGTCATATTAAAACCATCATTCCTCAGTAATCTAAACTCCTACCTATTTTCCTGGATAACAAAACTTAATCATGTATCACCCTAGTGTTTTGGAAACGGAACTTAATTGTTAGATAATGGAACATAGCTTCATGAGTACGAAATAGAACAATCCAACAATTCCCCTGTTTACATAGTGGAACTATGTAACAGACCCTAAGCAGTACTACTCTATGTGGAAGGCTATCAGAGGATATATAAACCACGTAGTTATGAGCTAAGCATTCTTCATAAGGCAGTACTACTCTTGAGACAGGCCAAAAACCTCCCCATATATTGATTTGAGGAGGGAAAAAGACAAGCCCCGACACATGCTAAGAGAAAAGACACTGTATATTCTTAATCAATAATTCATCCATCTTCGGAGGTCATCAACATCTGTGATTCCGGCTGGTTCATATTCTTTTCCGCCACTCCCGAGACCATCTTGACACACAGTGTCCTCGTACATGGAATAATACAGCATCTGAAAAGCAATAACAAAGTAACAGCAGTAACAATAGCAATTATAAATGTAATTACAAGGTGTTTCCATTTTCCAAACCATGCCGTAGCCCAATCTTCCAGGGGGTTGGAAACGCCTGTTGAATCTGCCATTTCAGCAGCCAAAGTTTGTAACCCATGTAGGGCCCTCGTTACTTTTCCATCCGGGGCTGTGTTGTTGGGAATAAAAGTACAACATTGTGGGCCAAACATTGCACAAACACCATTCTTTTCGGCAAGGATCATGTCAAGGGCCATGCGGTTTTGAATTGCCATTAGGGAAGTGGGGGCCAATTGTTCAGCTAAGCCTTCAATGGCATCACTGGTTAAGTTTACTGCTCTTTGCAAATGGTAATAAACAAAGTTGATCCTATCCACATTCATGTTTGGAGTTACTGGGAACAATGCAGAGATGATGGGCATATTTTCAAATCCTGCTGCAATTTGATCAATCGGTTTTTATTCATTTGGAACTCCTCTGGGTACTCCAATGCCATCTATGTATGTGGTTCTGTCCTCTGACCAATTATCGCTGATTGATCTCTTTGACCTGACATTACTTTCTGTTTTCGGTCTTGTTTTGCTCAATATCGTAATATTTCCCCATGTAGTGACATCTATTATATTATGACAAAATGGAAATACCCCCACATATTCAGTTTTGTTCTGGTTAATTCTGTCATGCTAATTTCCTTCTGCATAATGGGCCATGAGTGGTACTGTACTTTTAGGTCATTTTGCCCACATATTCTCATACTTGGGACATCAAGAGATAACATTATGGTTTATTTTGTATATTTCAATCATGCAATTGAGTGAATCAATATCCATAATTGGTCCTGGAGCTGAATATACAGTGGGTCGTGAGGCTGCACACATTATACAATCCCCAAAATTGCCAAGTCGGGCCGTTTCTTGTAAGTAGGCTATCCACAGGTTTTGTTGTGTGTATCCTGTGGCTAAAGCTAAAATTTGACTTGATCTAATTTTGTCTGTGTTGAAAATTTCCACGGTGCTAGGTGGGTTGTTGAGTATTTGTACGACAGGAGGGTTTGCGACAGCCTCGGAACTTGTTTGGTTGTTAGCGGTTTGTTCTTCCTCAAATACATTGATGTGGATAAGACCATGTGGATCTCTTCCAGAAACATCCGCTCCTATCACTAAATATGAATGTTGTGTTTGTCCAATTACCTGACCATTGATGCTTAGCATAGTAGGGTTTTATGTTGAATCATAATTTCTTTGGAATTTTATTGTATCCATTATTGCATTATGGTTTTTCTGGCCCTTAATGCCTTTGCCCATCATTTTTTGTGGGGTCCACCTGCCGGTAAACTGGGTGGTTTGTCCCTATGTCTGACACCATGTGCGACTGACTATATGGCAAATTCTGCGCGAATCGGGTCTGTATCGTCTGGTCGAAACGTAAGTAGATGTCTGTTCCTCTATACGAGCTGTTATAGCCTCCAAAGTCGAAAAGTCGCATAAGTCGAAAACATAAGCATTGTTTGTTCCTTTCTTGTGATTAATTGTAATTTGGAATGGTATTCCACATTTGCTTGGTACCCTTTCTACTGCTCTATGAATTGTTGGTCTACTAAATTCCCCCTGTTTGCCGAATGCAACTTGAGGCAATAAATGCAACACGAATGAAACAATCAAAGTGGTTTGGCCACACGACATTGTGACCTGTGGAACCAGGTAGTCCCTTTTCCTTCAAGTTGGTAGGCGTGTGAAGTCATCGCAGTCACGGTGAACGGTCCCGTCCACCTTGGTTCAAACCACTTCCTCTTTATGACTCGAAGCCAAACAGATGCAGGTGGATTATCGCCGTCCGACTGGATGCCTGCAAAGCTGGACAGAACACCTCTTAATTGATCACAGTAAGACAGTCGCGTCAAGGAAGAAGGGGAATCAAAAGATGAGCCAGAAACTGGACCAGGAAAAGAAAAAGAAAAATCATGGTATATTTCGAAAGGGCTGAGTTTGTGTGTACTATTTACAGATGCTCTGATGGACATGAGCACAATTGGGAGAGCTCTCAACCATGACATATTTGACTGTGCACAGCATTTAGCCCATTTTTGTTTTAAAGTTGCATTCATACGTTCAACGACTCCTTTCGTTCACTACGAGTTCAATTACAGCCCTTCCAGCCACTAGTTCCCCATTGTTTTTCCGATCACAACAACCATCCGTAGATAAATTTCGGTTCTGACAATAAATCTGAACTACATGCTTTGTCTTTTCTAGCCTTCTCCTCACACCAATGCATTCCTTCAGTTACACCGTCGGCCATGTTAGTATTGACAGGTGTAAACTGAATATGCGGTTGTTGTAACAATGATAATATTTTCATTTTTCGTTTGTTTGAAAAGGTAAATAGTCGTGAGTTGATGAAAGCGATTGTGGAGTGTGTGGTGTGTACGCAGAGCGAGTGCATAAGCACCACACGTGCGCATTTTTCGATAAGAGCCGCAGCTGCTGTAGCATACCTCTCGCAGTGAGATCCACGTGCTACTATTGGTTCTAACAAAACACTTGTGTGTAGTAGTACCTTTTCTTTCGTACTAGTTGGTACAATACTGCAGCGGCAGTATGAGTTTTGTTAGAGATTTCCAAATGAAACGGTAGTTTATATTTAGGAAGTGCCAAAGCAATGTGAGGCGCAGAAAATGGCATTTTAAACCAAGGCAATAAATCCGATGTCAGGTCAACCACTGCCGCAACACCCTCTCGTCCCACCACTATTCTATCAGTTGGTAAAATACCATGAGTGTCTGATAGTTTTTCAAAAACTTCCTGTTGATAAATCAAATCGTGTTCTCTATAATAGAACAAGGTACAATGTGGAGGTGCAGGGGGTGGCAGGAATGGCCCCAAGGACACAATCCACGGCTTCCACTCCGCAAATGCCTGCAGCACGCTGTTATTTATTTGAGATGTGTCGAGCAGTCCCCAATAGATGTCAGCAACAGGAGTCACAGTTTTTTGTTGGACACATGCCAGCACATGTGTACGCAGGTCTCCTTTGGCCGGCAGCATGGTTCCACGTGGAAACACAATGTCAAGTCCGTGTACTGCACAGACAATGGCAGCATTACCTTTCTGGAAATTTGTCTCTTTGGCACATTTCCCCTGCCTCGTCCTGTTGTTTCACCACATCCTCTGGGCAGCAGGTTGGGACGTAAACTGACCCTAAGCACACAGCTAAAATAACAAAGGAATGGCTTCAGAACAACTCGGTGACTGTTCTTGAATAGCCCAGCTAGAACCCCGACTGAAACACCAATCACCAGAAAAATGTCACAAAGTAATTGAGGGCAGAGAAGCAATGCGATGCCGTCACCTTTCCTTTTAATACTATGCCATCAACTTTCCTTCTAACACTCTAAATATTTGGGAACTCAGGACACTAATCTTTGTATGTGGAATTCATTCCTATTCTTGCTTGATGACAACTTCAGTTGCTCAACAATGCAGGGTCTCCATTGTTGTATTTTGCACATGATAATGCACCACACACTTTCAATGGGAGACAGGCTAGTACTTACACTCTTTTACCACAAAGCCACGCTGTTGTAACGTGCAGAATGTGGCTTGGTATTTTGCTGAAATAAGCACATATTTAAGATCCTCTGAATCTTTTGATGATATTATGGACCGTAGATGATGAAATTCTTTGGAATTGTACGTTGAGAAACGTTGTTACCCTGTTAGACTATTTGCTCATTTCCTGAAGTGTTCCTGAACCCACAAAGTGATATCCTTTACACAATGATGACATTTTTAATGCAGTGCCACCTGAGGGATTGAAGGTCATGGGCATTAAATATTAGTTTTCGGCCTTGCCGCTTACGTGCAGAGATTTCTCGAGATTCTCTGAATCTTTTGATGATATTATGGACCGGAGATGATGAAAACCCTAAATTCCTTGCAATTGTATGTTGAGAAACGTTGTTCTTAACCTGTTGGACTAAGTGGTGAACTTTGCCACATCCTTGCTTGTGAGCAATGAGTGTTTTGGACATGCTCCTTTTATACCCAATCATGACACTCACCTGTTTCCACCTAACTTGTTTACCTGTGGAGAGTTCTGAACAGGTGTTTTTTTGAGCATTCCTCAACTTTCCCAGTACTTTGTTGCCCCTGTTAACTCAGATTGATACAGTATTTATATCATGTAAATGTATTTGTATTTATATCATGTAAATGTATTTGTATGCATGTATCTACCATTGTGTAATGCAGCCCTATGGGGGGCACAAGCCAGTGCAAACTGTAGGCCGGTCCCAAGCCCGGATAAATGCAGAGGGTTGCGTCAGGAAGGGCATCCGGCTTAAAACCTTGCCAAACAAATATGAGCGTCCATCCTTAGAATTCCATACCAAATCGGTCGTGGCCCAGGTTAACAACGTCCGCCACTGGCGCCGTCAACCTGCAGGGCGCCGGTGGAAATTCAGCTACTGTGGGTCGAAGTCAAAGAAGAAGAAGAGGTGAAAAGCGGGTTCTTCGGCAGAAAGAGAAGAGGAAAGCACAGAGCCTAGAACTGAATGTGGGGACTTTGAATGTTGGGACTATGACAAGAAAATCTCGGGAGTTGGTTGACATGACGATTAGGAGAAAGGTTGATATATTGTGTGTCCAGGAGACCAGGTGGAAAGGCAGTAAGGCTAGAAGTTTAGGGGCAGGGTTTAAATTATTTTACCATGGTGTAGATGGGAAGAGAAATGGAGTCGGGGTTATTTTAAAAGAGGAGTTGGCTAAGAATGTCTTGGAGGTGAAAATAGTATCAGATCGAGTGATGACGCTGAAACTTGAAATTGCGGGTGTTATGTATAATGTGGGCGGCACGGTGAACGACTGGTTAGAGCGTCTGCCTCACAGTTCTGAGGACAGGGGTTTTCAACGGGCACTCCGGTTTCCTCCCACATCCCAAAAACATGCATGGTAGGTAAATTGACGACTCTAAATTGCCCGTAGGTGTGAATGTGTGTGTGCCCTGCGATTGGCTGGCAACCAGTTCAGGGTATACCCTGCCCGATGATATCTGGGATGGGCTCCAGCACGCCCGCGACCCTAGTGAGGATAAGCGGCTCAGAGAATGGATGGATGGATGGTTGTATAATGTGATTAGTGGTGAGAGTCGTGATTGGTGCAAATTGTAATGGACATGTTGGTGAAGGAAATAGGGGTGATGAAGAAATTGATGGTTGAGTACGGCATCCAGGAAAGGAACTTGGAGGGACAGATGGTGGTAGACTTTGCAAAAAGGATGGAAATGGCTATAGTGAACACTTCTTTCCAGAAGAGGAAGGAACATAGGGTGACCTACAAGAGCGGAGGTAAAAGGACCCAGGTGGATTACATCTTGTGCAGATGGTGTAATCTGAAGGAGGTTACCGACTGTAAGGTAGTGGTAGGGGAGAGTGTGGCAAGACAGCATAGGATGGTGGTGTGTAAGATGACTCTGGTGGTGGGGAGGAAGATTAGGAAGACAAAGGCAGAGCAGAGAACCATGTGGTGGAAGGTGAGACAAGACAAGTGTTGTGCAGCTTTTCGGGAAGAGGAGAGAGAGGCTCTCGGTCGACAGGAGGAGCTTCCAGAAGACAAGGTGATCAGAGAGGCAGGCAGGAGAGTACTTGGTGTATCTTCTGGCAGGAAATGAGAGAAGGAGACTTAGTGGTGGAACCTCACAGTACAGGAAATCATACAAGTAAAAAGGTTAGCTAAGAAGTGGCACTGAGACACTGAGAGGACCGAGGAGAGTCGAAATACATTGAGATGCGACAGGGCAAAAGTAGAGGTGGCAAAGGCCAAACAAGAGGCACATGATGACATGTATGTCAGGTTGGACACTAAAGAAGGAGAAAAGGATCTATACAGGCTGGCCAGAGAGAGGGATAGAGATGGGAAGGATGTGCAGCAGGTTTGGGTGATTAAGGATAGAGATGGAAATATGTTGACTGGTGCCAGCAGTGTGCTCGCTAGATGGAAAGAATATTTTGAGGAGTTGATGAATGAGGAAAATGAGAGAGAAGAGAGTAGGAGAGGCAATTGTAGTGGACCAGGAAGTGACAATGATTAGTAAGGGGGAAGTTAGAAAGGCATTAAAGAGGATGAAAAATGGAAAGGCAGTTGGTCCTGATGACATTCCTGTGGAGGTATGGAAGCATCTAGGAGAGGTGGCTGTGGAGTTTTTGACCAGCTTGCTCAACAGAATTCTAGCACGTGAGAAGATTCCTGAGGAATGGAGGAAAAGTGTCCTGGTGCCCATTTTTAAGAACAAGAGTGATGTGCAGAGCTGTGGGAACTATAGAGGACTAAAGTTGATGAGCCACACAATGAAGTTATGGGAAAGTGTTGTGGAGGCTAGACTCAGGACAGAAGTGAGTATTTGCGAGCAACAGTATGGTTTCATGCCTAGAAAAAGTACCACAGATGCATTATTTGCCTTGAGGATGTTGCTGGAAAAGTACAGAGAAGGTCAGAAGGAGCTACATTGTGTCTTTGTAGATCTAGAGAAAGCCTATGACAGAGTACCCAGAGAGGAACTGTGGTCCTGCATGCGGAAGTCTGGCGTGGCAGAGAAGTAAGTTAGAATAATACAGGACAAGTACGAGGGCAGCAGAACAACGGTGAGGTGTGCTGTAGGTGTGACAGACGGATTTAAGGTGGAGGTGGGACTGCATCAGGGATCAGCCCTGAGCCCCTTCCTTTTTGCAGTGGTAATGGATAGGCTGACAGATGAGGTTAGACTGGAATCCCCGTGGACCATGATGTTTGCAGATGACGTGATCTGCAGTGAAAGCAGGGAGCAGCTGGAGGAACAGTTAGAAAGATGGAGGCATGCACTGGAAAGAAGAGGAATGAAGATTAGCCGAAGTAAAACAGAATATATGTGCATGAATGAGAGGGGTGGTGGGGGAAGAGTGAGGCTACAGGGAGAAGAGATAGCAAGGGTGAAGGATTTTAAATGCTTGGGGTCAACCGTCCAGAGCAATGGTGAGTGTGGTCAGGAAGTGAAGAAACGGGTCCAAGCAGGTTGGAAAGGGTGGAGGAAGGTGTCAGGTGTGTTATGTGACAGAAGAGTCTCTGCTAGGATGAAGGGCAAAGTTTATAAAACAGTGGTGAGGCCAGCCATGATGTACGGATTAGAGACAGTGGCACTGAAGAGACGACAGGAAGCAGAGCTGGAGGTGGCGGAAATGAAGATGTTGAGGTTCGCTCTCGGAGTGACCAGGTTGGATAAAATTAGAAATGAGCTCATCAGAGGGACAGCCGAGGTTCGATGTTTTGGAGACAAAGTTAGAGAGAGCAGACTTGGATGGTTTGGACACGTCCAGAGGAGAAATAGTGAGTATATTGGTAGACGGATGATGAGGATGGAGCTGCCAGGAAGAGAGCTAGAGGAAGACCAAAGAGAAGGTTGATGGATGTCGTGAGGGAAGACATGAGGGCAGTTGGTGTTCGAGAGGAGGATGCAGGAGATAGGTTTACATGGAAAAGGATGACGCGCTGTGGCGACCCCTAAAGGGACAAGCCCAAAGGAAAAGAAGAAGGTTGTGTGTCAGTGTCAGTAGCAGGTAATGATTACTAGCCGCAAATTCTTTATAATTTGCGGGTCGCAGACGTTCGGTGACATGGACGCTTTGAAGTGTCTGGCTGCCCACTCGACAGCCATTGAAGCCTTGTCATCCTGGAAGGGGGATCCCCGAACTGCGGCCCCTTCTCAAGGTTTCTTTTTTCCCAAAATGGGGTTTTGATTTTTTTCCTCGCCCGATTGGGGGGTTTAGATTTGGGGATGTCGTCAATCATTGCCAACTGTGGGCCTGTGAAGCTCTTTGAGACTCTTTTGTGATTAAGGGCTATAGAAATAACCTTGTCTTGACTTTCTGAAAAGTGATGGTTTTGCAGATACAGGGATTCCACCCGACGCCAGCAATATATCATTAATTTGAAGATAATATTGCTATCTCAATCTGTCTTTTGTTTCAGGTTTATGACCTGTGGTTTGTTAAACAAGTTGTAACAATGTGTTTCCTGGTAAGCCTTTTACGAGGGCTTAAAATCGAAATATCAGAACAGTTAAACAAATAAACTGTGGAATAAATCCAAGAAAAGCAGAGTTTCTGAAGAAAACAATGTTTAAATTTTATGTGCTACATGAACTACTGTATATCAAAAACAAACATCGCTCACACCTCTAAGATGACGGCTTACAATCGTGTGTGATGAAGGTGACGTCTTACCACCCGCATGTGCCGACGCTGTGCGCTGATGTTGTGGAGCTAAATTAGCATTAACCAGGGAAAATAAATATTTTAATTGTGTAGTATTTTTCCAAATATATATTTTACATTGTGCCCTGCGACTGACTGGCGACCAGTTCAGGGTGTAGTCCGCCTTTCGCCCGAAGTCAGCTGGTATAGGCTCCAGCGCCTCGTGACCCTAACCAGGATGAGCAGTGTTGAAAATGGATGGATGGATATTTTACATTGATAAGTGAAATATTGCAGTTCTTTTTAATTCGAGTTGACAGCTGACTGCACACTCCACATGCGATAAAATGATGATGGAACACAAATGCTGAGGGCATTTTTGCTTCCCTGTAGATGGATATTTTTTTTCATTTGAAAGTAAGCTTCAACCAAGTGTCTTTTTTAAGCATCCAAAATGTTTTTGTTTCATGCAGAGATAAAATTTTGAGCTCTCTGAAGCAGGTCATTGATTTCATAAATGCAGCACACGAAAGCCCCTCCTTGAGCTGTCACCTTATCGTGGTGGAGGGGTTTGTTAAGGGGTTAAGTTGTCTGGGACCTTATGACCCTGGCAGAGTCACCAATGGCAAACAGGTCCTAGGTGAGGGACCAGACAAAGCACAGCTCCAAAAACCCCTATGAAGATAAAAAATTCAGGAAGACATTTTCCCTTGCCTGGACACGGGTCACCGGGGCCCCCCTCTGGAGCCAGGCAAGCGCCTGGTGGCCGAGCCTGCAGCCATGGGGCTCGGCCGGGCACAGCCCGAAAGGGTACCGTGGGTCCCCGTTCCCATGGGCTCACCACCTGTGGGAGGGGCCATAGGGGTCGGGTGCAATGTGAGCTGGGCGGTGCCCGAAGGCGGGGACCTTGGCGATCCTCGGTCACAGTTCGCTGATCAACTTTTATTGTCATGTCATTGGACTTATGGCCGCATCTCTTGGACACTCGGGTGAAGAGAGGGGCGCGGCTGTCAACTGATCACCACCTGGTGATGAGTTGGCTACGATGGAGGGGAAGATTCCGGTCCGACATGGCAGGCACAAACGTATCGTGAGGGTCTGCTGGGAATGTCTGACAGAATCTCCTGTCAGAAGGTGGCAAGGCTCCGGGGGTGGATGAGATTCGCCCGGAGTTCCGAAAGGTTCTGGATGTTGTGGGGCTGTCCTGGTTGACACGCCTCTGCAACATCGCGTTGACATCGGGGACAGTGCCTCTGGATTGGCAGACTGGGGTGGTGGTCCCCCTTTTTAAGAAGGGGGACCGGAGGGTGTGTTCCAACTACAGGGGGATCACACTCCTCAGCCTCCCCGGTAAGGTCTATTCAGGGGTGCTGGAGAGGAGGGTCCGTCGGGAAGTCGAATCTCAGATTCAGGAGGAGCAGTGTGGTTTTCGTCCTGGCTGTGGAACAGTGGACCAGCTCTTCACCCTCGGCAGGGTCCTTGAGGGTGCATGGGAGTTTTCCCAAGAAGTCTACATGTGTTTTGTGGACTTGGAGAAGGCGTTCAACCGTGTCCCTCGCGGAGTCCTGTGGGGGGGGTTCTTGGGGGGTATTGGGTACCTAACCCCCTGATACGGGCTGTTCGGTCCCTGTATGACCGGTGTCAGAGTTTGGTCCGCATTGCCGGCAGTAAGTCGGGCTCGTTTCCGGTGAGGGTTGGACTCCGCCAAGGCTGCCCTTTATCACCGATTGTGTTCATAACTTTTATGGATAGAATTTCTCGGCACAACCGAGGCGTAGAGGGGGTCCGGTTTAGTGGCCTCAGTATTGCATATCTGCTTTTTGAAGATGATCTGGTTCTGTTGGCTTCATCAAGCTGGGATCTCCAGCTCTTACTGGAGCGTTTTGCAGACGAGTGTGAAGCGGCTGGGATGAAAATTAGCACCTCTAAATCTGAGACCATGGTTCTCAGTCGGAAAAGGGTGGAGTGCCTTCTCCAAGTCGGGGATGAGATCCTTCCACAAGTGGAGGAGTTCAAATATCTAACCCTTGTTCACGAGTGAGGGAAGAATGAAAGGGGAGTCTGCAGTGATGTGGACTTTGCATCTGTCCTTTGTGGTGAAGAAGGACCTAAGCCGAAAGGCGAAGATCTCTATTTACCGGTCGATCTACGTTCCTACCCTCACCTGTGGTCACGAGCTGTGGGTCGTGACCGAAAGAACAAGAGCCTGGATACAGGGTGTCCGGGCTCTCCCTTAGAGATAGGGTGAAAAGCTTGGTCAACCGGGAGTGGCTCAGAGTAGAGCCCCTTCTCCTCCGCATTGAGAGGAGCCAGATGAGGTGGCTGTTTAGGATGCCTCCTGGACGCCTTCCTGCTGAGGTGTTCCGGGCACGTCCCACCGGGAGGAGACCCTGGGGACGACCCAGGACACGGTGGAGAGACTACATAACTCGGCTTGCCTGGAAACGTCTCGGGGTCCCCTAGGAAGAGTTGGAGGAAGTGGCTGGTGAGAGGGAACTCTGGGCTTCCCTGCTAAAGCGACTGACCCCACTACCCAACCTCGGATAAGTGAAAGAAAATGAATGAATGGATGACTGAACACACTAAAGTATAGAGTGCTATATACATACAGGTAAAAGAAAAAGCTGTCTTATCTTGTCTTGTCTTATCTCTTTCAATGTCAAAAGGGTTTTTTGGCTCCTGTTGTATTATTATTATTTGTTCTGTGGGAGATGGTCCAAATGTCTCTTTGGCTATGTTCACACTGCAGGTCATGACGTTTTTTTTGTTTTTTTTTGCCCATATGTGACGTGTCAGATTTTTTTCATGTCAATGTTAACAGTACAATATTCAAAATACACACGACTAAGATCCTTTCACACACCATAGCCTCCTGAAATATGTTCACACATCTAAAATGCACTCAACTAATATACAGAAATTCTTTTTTTATTTCATTTACGTTGTACCCTTATAAGTATCCTTGCAAAGATGCAATTCTCTGCGGCTTCTTTTTTTTTTTTTTTTTTGCATGTGAATTCAAAGAAACATAAAACACTCAACCGAATTATTGCTAATAAACACTGACACAAAAATTAGAGCCACAGAGGCTTAAACACCGAAAATTGTATCCGGTGGATTAACAGTAGTGTAAGTAACTGAACCATGAAACTAAAAGTACATTTGGAGTTACTTCAAATGGACATTTGCTGGAAAAGCTCTGAAGTTGTCCTGTGTTTGACAAGGCGATCTGTTATGCAGGAAGTCAAGCTATCATAGTCAACTGCGCATGCGCAGCTGCTTCAATCTGTCTGGGTGTATGTGTATATTCTCCTCAAACGGTAAATAAATGTTATTTAATTTAATCCTTATAGTATATATGGTCTTTAGTTACTAGCTCCTTTATGGCGTAAAGAAAACACTTACGTCTGTCCTTTTGCGAAAAGTAGGGATTGCGTGCCGCCGTTGTTTGCTGTGCGTGGCGCCGTACGAGCAGACGTCATTTTACGGGGGGATCGGAGAGTTAAAATGTCGTGTTACGAAACGACGTACGTTTCGTAGATAAGTGGCACGTAACTATTACACAAAAAGTAGAAGGCTTTACCCGTCTTAGGGAATCAAATTCCCACTACTGCACTCACTCCCATCAATATGTTACGGCATTGTGTTAGACGTAATGGCTTCCATCGATGGCCGTTTTTTGAGTAAAATAGATAGCTGTGCTCGTTTCGTCGAATTCTGGGATTTCAAAAAACAAACAAACGAGTTTTATGTGCACTGAACATGATATGTTTAGTTTTTACGTGCTCATGCGATGCGACTAACACCGAAAACACGACATTCTGTCTCCTAAATCCAACGTATTTTTGAACTGCGAAGAGTATCGTACATCTTACAATTGAAATTGTGATTCCCCAGTATCGATCTTACATTTTTCATGAATCCAACCATTCTAATATTAAAGATTAACTGACTAACAATATGCACCATTGTAGATTTTGATTGGATGAGTGCTATATAATACAAATATACAGGTAATTCACAAATTTCACCATGCACTGTTGTTTTTTTAAGGCTTGCAAGATTATTATTGTTGTTGTAACTATTTTTACACATATATCTTTATGCCTTTTTTTTTTTTTTTTTTTTTTAGCAACATGAAATTCTGTGACTCGTAATATTGAAAGGCCGAAACTTAAAACACGATAGTGTGATGGCAACGACTGAAGATGGAACCATATCCACTGAGGAGGTAGTTGTGGTGAAGCCTGATGGTGAAAGAAACATCGAGGATCTGAATAATACCCAGGTCATCATCCAGCTCCAGTCCAATACTGCACGGTAAGTAAGTGGATTCAGTGATTTTTTTTTTTGTAGCTGCAATTAAGGTACCGTTTACACGACAACGATGGCACCGAGATAGTAAAAGTTTGTCGCAAGTCAAAAATGCAAAACAAAAAATTTGTCCGATGTTTGTGCTTTTGTTTATTCATTTCAAAACATAAGCATCTGAAATATGCAGTCATTCTCGACTCTCTGTATAGGGATTTTTATAAAGAGGGTCATACCCACTCATGAGGCAAATGAAAATGAGTTTTTAAACACCATAAATTAATCTTCGTAATATATTGTTTTAAGATGAGTGTATTTTACAAAACTAATACAATCAAAATGTTTCTCGTGCCGAAAATCCAACAATCATCGAAAACGGAAGATCATTTTTCTGTATTGGCATGACACACAATGGGCTGTATTGCTTTTGTAGTGGCGGCACGGTGGTCGACTGGTTAGAGCGTCAGCCTCACACTTGTGAGGACCCGGGTTCAATCCCTGGCCCCTGTGTGGAGTTTGCATGTTCTCCCCGTGCCTGCGTGGGTTTTCTCCGGGCACTCCGGTTTCCTCCCACATCCCAAAAACATGCATTAATTGGAGACTCTAAATTGCCCGTAGGTGTGAATATGAGTGTGAATGGTTGTTTGTTTATATGTGCCCTGCGATTGGCTGGCGACCAGTTCGGGGTGTACCCTCCCTCTCGCTCAGAGTCGGCTGGTATAGGCTCCAGCAACCCTGTGATCCTAGTGAGGATAAGTATGGAAAATGGATAGATGTATAGATATCTGAGACTAAGCCTATCACGATGACAATTTTTTCAAGGTGATATATGTCCCCAAAACTATCACCATAAATTATAATATTGTTGTTTTTTAATGTTAATGTTTTTAAATACAAATAAGGCCCACCCTTCTTCATCTTTTCATTTAAGCTTGTCCCGTTAGGGGTCGCCACAGCGTGTCATCCTTTTGCATGTAATCTCCTGCATCCTCCTCTCTAACACCAACTGGCCCTTAAGTCTTCCCTCACTACGTCTATCTTCTCTTTGGTCTTCCTCTAGCTCTCTTGCCTGGCAGCTCCATCCTCAACACCCTTCTTCAAATATACTCAGTATCTTTCCTCTGGATGTGTCCAAACCATCGAAGTCTGCTCTCTTTAACTTTGTCTCCAAAACATTTAACCTTGGCTGTCCCTCTAATGAGCTCATTTCTAATTCTATCCAACCTGGTCAACCTAGAGAGAACCTCAACATCTTCATGTCCACCACCTCCAGCTCTGCTTCCTGTTGTCTCTTCAGTGCCACTCTCTGTAATCCGCACATCATGGCTGGCCCACCACTGTCTTATAAACTTTGCCCTACATCCTAGAAGAGACTCTTCTGTCACATAACACACCTGACACCTTTCTCCACCCGTTCCAACCTGATTGGGCCCTTTCTTCACTTCTTTACCACACAAACCATTGCTCTGGACTGTTGACCCCAAGTATTTACGATATCTTCTCCCTGTAGCCTCACTCTCCCCCCTCCAGTCATGCACATATATTCTGTTTTTGGCTAATCGTCATTCCTCTTCTTTCCAGTGCATGCATCCATCTTTCCAACTGTTCCTCCACCTGCTCCCTGCTTTCACTGCAGATCACAATGTCATCTGCAAACATCGTGGTCCATGGGGATTCCAGTCTAACCTCATTTGTCAGCCTTTCCATCATCACTGCAAACAGGAAGGGGCTCAGGGCTGATCCCTGATGCAGTCCCACCTCCACTGTAAATTCCTCTGTCACACTGACGGCACACCTCACCATTGCTCTGCTGCCCCCATACATGTCCTGTATTATTGTAACATACTTCTCTGCCACTCCAGACTTCCGCATGCAGTACCACAGTTCCTCTCTGGGTACTCTGTCATAGGCTTTCGCTAGATCTACAAAGACACAGTGTAGCTCCTTCTAACCTTCTCTGTACCTTTCCATAACACTCTCAAGGCAAATAATGCATCTGTGGTACTATTTCTAGGCATGAAACCATATTGTTGTCCGCAAATACACACTTCTGTCCTGAGGCTAGCCTCCGCTACTCTTTCCCATAACTTCATTGTGTGGCTCATCAGCTTTATTCCTCTATAGTTCCCACAGCTCTGCACATCACCCTTGTTCTTAAGAATTGGCACCAGGACACTTTTCCTCCATTCCTCAGGCATAATCTCACCCGCTAGAATTCTGTTGAAGAAGCTGGTCAAAAACTCCACAGCCACCTCTCCTAGATGCTTCCATACCTCCACAGGAATGTCATCAGGACCAACTGCGTTTCCATTTTTCATCCTCTTTATGCCTTTCTAACTTCCCCCTTACTAATCATTGGCACTTCCTGGTCCACCACACTTGCCACTTCTACTCTTCCTTCTCTCTTATTTTCCACAGTCATCAACTCTCCAAAGTATTCTTTCCATCTATCCAGCGCACTACTGGCACCAGTCAACACATTTCCATCGCTATTCTTAATTACCCTAACCTGCTGCACATCCTTCCCATCTCTATCCTTCTGTCTGGCCAGCCTGTATAGATCCTTTTCTCCTTCTTTAGTGTCCAACCTGCCATACATGTCATCATATGCCTCTTGTTTGGCCTTTGCCACCTCTACCCTAATCCTATGTCGCATCTGCATGTATTCTTTGCTCCTCTCCTCAGTCCTCTCAGTGTCCCACGTCTTCTTAGCTAACCTCTTGTATGATTTCCTGTACTGTTCCACCACCAAGTCTCCTTCACTCCTTTCCTATGAGAAGGTACACCAAGTACTCTCCTGCCTGTCTCTCTGATCACCTTGGCTGTAGTGGTCCAGTCTTCTGGAAGCATCTCCTGTCCACTAAGAGCCTGTCTCACCTCTTCTTGCAAAGCCGCACAACACTGCCTTTGTCTTCTTAAGTTTCCTCACCACCACCAGTCATCTTACATACCACCATTCTATGCTGTCCAGCCACACTCTCCCTGACCACTACCTTCCAGTCCGTAACCTCCTTCAGATTACATCGCTTGCACAAGATGTAATCCACCTGCGTGCTACTACCTCCGCTCTTGTAGGTCACCCTATGTTCCTGCCTCTTCTGGAAGAAAGTGTTCTTTATATGCCTTTCCATCCTTTTTGCTTTCCTGGATGCCAAACGTACCCATCACTTCTGCATTACCCCTGTTTCCTTCACCAACTTGTCCATTGCAATCAGCATCAATCACGACTCTCTCTCTGTGTGGGATGCTCAGAACTACTTTGTTTACCTCCTTCCAGAATTTCTCTTTCACCTCTAGGTCACATCCTACCTGTGGGGCATAGCCACTAATCACACTCTACATAAGACCCTCAATTTCAAGTTTCAGCCTCGTCACTTGATGTTACTCTTTTCACCTCCAAGACCTTCTTAGCTAATTCTTCCCTTAAAATTACCCTTACTCCATTTCTCTTCCCATCTGCACCATGGTGAAAAAGCCTTACTGCCTTTCCACCTGCTCTCCTGGACACACAATATATCAACCTTTCTCCTAATCATCATGTCAACTAACTCCTGAGCTTTTCCCGTAATAGGCCCAACATTCAAAGTCCCCACATTCAGTTCTAGGCTCTGTGCTTTACTCTTCTCTTTCTGCCTGAGAACCTGCTTTCCACCTCTCCTTCGTCCTCGACCCACAGTAGCTGAATTTCCACCAGCGCCCTGCAAGTTAACGGTGCAAGTGGCAGACGTTGTTAATGGCTGCATTAGGCCCACCCTTATCAATTTTTCTTATTTTATTAGTTTGCTTTTAAATCATTATTATTATTGTTATTATTATTATTATTATTGCTTTTATAATGTCCTCTCTTGTTTCTCAATTAAATTGTTTTTCTTTACTACGTCATATGGATTCCCTGGGTCTGAAATAAAGAATAAAGAGCTGCAAGACTAGCCTGAATTAGATGGAGCCTTGTATTCCAATTATAATCGCTTTAGAAGCCCAAACCGAATGAAAATGCGCCATATAAACACCTCAATTGGAATAAGCATACCGAATCCGAATGGAATTTCATAGAATATCCCTTATGCCAAACCGATCAGAAGTAAATTTTCGCCATGTATGCCGCCATTTGGAATAGAGCCTGGAAAAGCTCTGTCTGCCCATGCTTCGTCTGGACGGAAATGCGTGGTGACGTCATCGCTTACGCACGGCGTAAATATGGTGGCTCCCAACGGAGCTCGTATGTGACGGAGATCTTGTTTTTAACTACTTCAGTTTTTTTTTGATGAAGCGTTTTTTTAATTTTTTTTTTAAATGTATAAAAACAATCCCAACTACTGTTCGGAATATACAATGGACCTCCATCTTCACTACGACGTATGCATGTTTCACAGCTGTTCCGACGAGTGCACATCATGTTTGCACACGATCGGAATAGATCCCCTCACATATGAGCAGTTGCTTCGCGATCTTCCATTTGAATGATTTCAATCGGAATGACAAAAATGTCTCTGTAAACCCATACACCAATGGGCGACTGCTGCCAGGCCCACTGGGAGCAAATTGGGGTTCAGTGTCTTGCCCAAGCACACTTCGACATGCGGGCAGTCGTAGCCGAGGTTCGAACCAGTGAGCCTTTGGTCACTGGACGAACTGCTCTACCTACTGATCCACAGCCGCCCAATGATGTAGTGGCGGGCCTTTTGTTTTACACCTGTGGTATAGGTGTAAAACAAAGTATAATTGCACATTTTGAACAGCACTACAAGTTTAGTTAGCAAACTCACTTTATAAGGCACTAACTCGTGGACTGGGACTGATTTCAAACACAACCTCGGTCTTTTCTACTCTCTTTACTACTATTAGGATGGTGCTTCTGTGCAGAGGCAAGATGGCAAAGCGTAAATAAATATATATTAAATATACATGCAAATTAGTCGCCTTTTTGAACTCAAAATGGGCCATTTCCGTGAATCGGATAGATCAGTTGAGTTTTTCCCGGGTGGGGAGGAGGGTTGGGGGGTCGCCGTTGTCATGGGCTGTATGATTTTGTACTCCTTGAACGCTGACAGCTAGCGGTAACTTTACTTTTACTCCGTTACAATGATCTAAATGTCGCCCACTACATTTATTTATCAATTATTGCTTATTTATCAACTATTTCGTGTGCGAGACTACGACGACTTCCGCATCTAATTTACGCGCTAGTGACGTTTAAGTCTAGTTCACCAATCAAATGACAAAAGAAAATCACATGACCTCACACAATGTCTTCTATTGGGCTTCCCAGGCATAGGTATTAACACTAGATAAGCCAGCCCGGCTGATCGTCGTGCCTTAATGGCCACCATTTTGGGAAGGTCGTCGTTACTATGAAGGCAACGGCAAGCCACTCTTGTTTACATTTAGACAAACAAAAACAACAGCTTTCATGTATTGTAGTATTTATTTGTCTGGCACTGTCTGCCCAAACGTGGACAGCAGAACCGCAAAGCACACATAACAAGAGCTGATCCGCTAGTAGATCTTGTATTAATTAGGAAACGCGCCTACAATTGACTAATTAGTTTACGGATGTTCATGTTAAATTTATTAAGTGACGGAGCAATGTTAGGGTTTATGTCACAACACAGAATGAACTCGGTTCAAATTCAGAAATGGCCAATAAAAACAGAAAAATATTGTACTTAATATTTTCCTGGAGGATGCATTTGGGATTAGCCTTTGAGGTTGGTCATAGTGAAAAATGAAGTGAAACAGACAATGAGTTTAGTCAATTCTTTTCCAGAATGAGAGTGCTGAAAGAGGAGGATGCTTTTCATGTGGCACAGTAGTCTCACCACGCTGCACTATTTGCATATCTGTTGTTGACCAATACTGGCCACTCATGCCAGAGTAGCATCTGCTCCATTTGCGCACTGACTGAGGAGTGTCTGCAACATTTGCACAATCAACATTGTCCCAGACTATCGTACTACTCGCTTAAGTCTCGGCGCCCTTTGCACAATGGTCATTGCACCGGACTATTGCAATATTAGTCATTCCAACTGCTCTAAGTGCTAGAGGACTCTGCATCTTTTTGCACAATTGTCCAAAAAATAAAAAATAAAATGAAAAAAAATGTACCGGCATTATCAGATAACTAGCAACCCTTTATTTTTACAGTGTACTAACCAGTCTTGATGTGTAATTTAATCAACTTTTATACATGCAGTCCTCATTTTTGCTCCGATTGTGCTCATTTAGATAAAAACCCATATGATCCAAACACATTATGTATTTGATATTTTCAATGAGGTTTGGAAACCCTTTATGTATGAGTGACAACATTTTCTAAGGCACAGGTGTCAAACTTAAGGCCAGATCCGACCCGCCACATCATTTACTGTATGTGGCCCCCGAGGCAAATCATGCGCGTCAAATTAATGTTTCCTGCTAAAATCTGTTCCAAAATTGCAAATTGTCTTCAGTTTTGATAACGGGTAGAAATTGCAATCATTATTTTTGTTACCAAACCACTCAGCTATATGGTTTCACAGTCAAAACGGCCCTCGAAGGGAAGCAATAACTACAATGTGGTCTGTGACAAAAATTAGTTTGACACCATTGTCACTTGAGCTGCTCAAATTATTGAAATGTTTTAATATGCATGTCTGACCACTAGTTGGTAATATAACTGATGTAGAGCTATCGAATGCGACTCCCAAATGATACAGCCTTGTGGTTCACCATTATTGTTTGGTTGCAATGTACTCGCAAATGCCTAGACTGAACATTTAACATCACTACTTTTCCCGGGAAAGTAATTACATTACAGTTACTTCTTCAATCCAGCAATAGTTACTTTTGCATCAAACGGTAATTTGTAGCTGCTGATTCAAACAAAGAGAAGTCCAAATGTGCAGAGACCGCTCTTTTCTCTTTTTTGAAAGAAAGCGATTGGGAAGTGATTGTTTATTACACAATGCACAGTAACGGTCCAGTACCATAAAAGTGCAAAGAAATGCACCATTTCACCGTCGCCACACAATTTTTATTTTCCTTAGTAAAAAGTGTATTTCATCGTTGTTACGTTTTTTATTTACACATTACACAGTTTTACTGGCGTGTTAAAACGCACAATGCATTGTGGGTTCATAATTCATACCGAGTGTGCGTTCATCAGTCGGTCATGGAGGGTAAGGACTGCCTCACTGAAAGACTTACAATACTTAGTTGAAATAATATTTACAATGAAATCAATAACATGATTCTGTAACTTGTGTGGTGTACTTTTAGCAAGTAATGAGTATGGTTAAGTTAATGCTTTTTGTGTACTGTGGATAAGTAATATTCCTGCCACTTGGCAGCTGCTGAAAGTAACTACAAAGTTACTTTTGAAATCAAGTAATCAGTAAAGTAACTAAGTAGCTTTTTCAAGGTAACTGTGGCAACGCTGGTGTTACTGATGGTAAGCCTTTGTTACTTTGGTGCCAGCTCTCTGCCGGTCATTCACTAGGTCCCCCCCCCCCCCCGTGTGGTTCTGGGATTTTTGCTCACCGTTCTTTGTGATAATTCTGACCCCACGGGGCAAGATCTCGCGTGGAGCCGCAGATCGAGGGAGATTATCAGTGGGTCTTGTATATCTTCCATTTTCTAATAATTGCTCCTACAGTTGATTTCTTCACACCAAGCTGCTTACCTTTTGCAGATTCAGTCTTCCCAGCCTGGTGCAGGTCTACAATTTTGTTTCTGGTGTACCTTTGACAGTTCTTTGGTCTTGGCCACAGTGGAGTTTGGAGTGTGACTGTTTGAGGTTGTGGACAGGTGTCTTTTATACTGATAACGAGTTCAAACAGGTGCCATTAACAGGTAACAGGTAACGAGTGGAGGACAGAGGAGCCGCTTAAAGAAGAAGTTACAGGTCTGTGAGAGCCAGAAATCTTGCTTGTTTGTAGGTGACCAAGTACTTATTTTCCCCCATAATTTGCTAATAAATTCTTTAAAAATCAGATGTGGTTTTCTGTATTTTTTCTCCTCATTTTGTCTCTCATAGGTGAGGTTATACCTATGATGAAAAGTACAGGCCTCTCTCATCTTTTTAAGTGAGAGAACGTGCACAATTGGTGGCTGACTAAATTGCCCCACTGTATACAGCTACATAAATAAAACCCAAAGATAGAATAGTTACAAGCTTTGAAAACCCCCAAAACAGCATAAAATGAAATAGAACTTACAATGGTATGCCCATGGTTATGGTATGACAGCATCTGTAAACTCATAAGAAAAAGGAAAATGTTAACCCAAAGTGCTTTCGTTACAGAGAAGAATTTGATGGAACGCCTATGTCAGGCATGGCAGATGAAGAACATCCAGGTAACAGAGTGTCACAATTATACAGAGAGACATAAGAGTACCTGTACGTTTTCCAAAATACACTCCATCGCTGTGATCATGTTTGACATGTATGTTTTCATTCTTGTAGAAGAGACTGAGGGAGGTGATGTTGAAATTGGCTGTCCGATAACATGCGGTGACAGTCAAGCAACATTACTAGTGAAGAAATTTGTATGCCCAGGAATCAATGTAAAATGTGTAAAGGTTAGTATTTCTCATTTCCACGTGAAATTAAATTTCCAACTGCACCTGACAACAGTCATGCATGTTCAGCAATATGATATGGACAAGTGTATTATTATTATTGTTATTATTATCCATCCATCCATCCACTGTCTGTACCGCTTATCCTGAACTGGTCGCCAGCCAATCACAGGGCACACATAGACAAACATTCACACTCACATTCACACCTACGGGCATTTTAGTGTCTTCGATCAACCTACCATGCATGCTTTTCGGATGTGGGAGGAAACTGGAGTACTCGGAGAAAACGCACGCAGGCACGGGGAGAACATGCAAACGCCACACAGGCGAGGCCGGATTTGCACCGTGGTCCTCAGAACTCTGTGAGAGATGTGCTAACCAGTTGGCCACCATGCTGCTCTTCTTCTTCTTCTTCTTCCTCTTCTTCTTCTTCTGTGGTGGTGTGTTTCAGAGAAGTGTGGGGGAGATTTGGAAGAACAAATTTGTATATTTATGTAAATACTTGTTTGAGATGTTGGTCATAAACGGGTGGCGTGCCCGCATAACAATGCTACAATGCTACGAGGATCGCGCCCAGGCAGGTCTGGTTGTGGAAGCCGGGTTGTTGACGTTGAGGTGCGGACGGCCGTCGGAGTGGGCTCTATGATTGGGAATGCCGTCTCGACGGCGGAGGTACCCCTTGATGAAAGCCGTGGATCGGTAGTAGCGAAGGTAGAGGAAAAACGTGCTATTATTGAGAATGTTGAACGTAAGAATGATATGCAAATTATAGAACAGATTAGGATTGTTGATCGGATGAAAGTGGCGGAGGTTAGTGATGTGAGACAGCAGCTGAAGGCTGCTGACAGGGTAAACACTGATGATCTCAGCATAATGGAACAGGTTCATGGTGATGGTAGCCAGGCTCGGGGGATGGAGACTGATGGTGACCCTGATGGTGCTTCAATTGCTGACAGCATTTCCCAGAGTAAGGATCTGGGGGATACATTCGGTCAAACGGTTGATGTACAAGAATATTTTCCAGATTTTAGATAGTTTGTGAAGACTGTGAGTACCCTACAGAAGATGGTAGGAACAGATTTGCTTGATGACGAGAAGAGATATCGCCTGAGGAAGCATGTGACTGCTGCTAGGAAATTTTAAGTGGTAAAAGAGACTTCATCATTAAATTAGAAATGGAACTACAACACTGGATGTTTCCTTTGCTGTTGTCTTTGGCTGGTTGTTTTTTCTTTCTTTTTATTAATATGAACTCTTTACGGGTTGCATCTTTAAATATCAACAGGGGTAGAAATGCACAGAAGAGGGTGCTAGTGTTAGAAGTCATAAAACAAAAAAGAATAGACATCGCTATGTTGCAAGAAACACAGTGATAATTTAAATGAAACGAACTGGGGGCGGTCAGCACGTTTGCAGTCATGGCTCTAATCCCAGTACGGGAGTCGCTATTTTATTTAGTCCCACTCTTAGTGTTGACATTTTATCAATCATTTGACCCCGAAAACGCATACCGTGCCAAAACCTCGTGCAGCACTGGGCTCGTCTGATCACTGCTTAATTCACTTAATACCGACATACAGGCAAGAACTTAAATGCGTGAAGCCTACAGTGAAAACAGTGAAAAAGTGGACCAATGAAGCAAAGATGGAACTTCAAAGCTGTTTAGACTGCACAGACTGGAGTGTCTTTGAAAATTCAGCTGGCAGCCTGGATGAATATACGGACACTGTCACATCCTATATCAGTTTCTGTGAAGAGGTTTGTGTACCAACAAAGTCATTTCGCACATTCAACAACAACAAGCCGTAGTTCACTGCCACACTTGAGCAGCTTCGCCAAGCTAAAGAGGACGCATATCAAAGCGGGGACAGGGCCCTGTATAATCGAGCTAGAAACCAGCTGACTAAAGAAATTAACATTGCAAAGAGGAACTGTGCAGCAAAGTTGGAAAAACAGTTTAGCGCTAACGACTCTAAATCAGTCTGGCATGCATTCCAATCGCTGACAAATTACAAGCGACGACCCCCCCCCCCCCCCCAAGCTGAGAACAATAGCACACGAGCCAACGACTTGATCACCTTCTACTGCAGATTTAAAAAGGACACTTTCACACCCAACACCCGACCACTATCACACCACCAACTTCTGCGTGAACAGGATGTGAGAGGCATCTTCAAACAACAAAAGATTAACAAAGCGGCAGGCCCATACCACGTGTCCCCATCCTGCCTCAAAGTCTGCGCGGACCTGCTCGCTCCAGTCTTCACACAGATCCATAGATCTCTGGAACTGTGCGAAGTACCATCCTGTTTTAAACGCTCCACCATCATTCCAGTCCCCAAGAAACCTACAATCTCGGGTCTAAATGACTACAGGCCTGTCGCCTTGACATCTATGGTCATGAAGTCCTTTGAACGTCTCGTGCTGGACCACCTCAAGAGCGTCACAGGTCCCCTGCTGGACCCCTGCAGTTTGCCTACCGAGCGAACAGGTCTTCGGATGATGCAGTCAACATGGGACTGCACTTCATCCTAGAACACCTCGACAGGGCAGGGACCTACGCGAGGATCCTGTTCATGGACTTCAGCTCAGCGTTCAACACCATCATCCCTTTCCTCCAAGCTTCTCCAGCTCAACGTCTCACCAGCCAGTGGATTTACAGCTTCCTGACGGGCAGGACACAGCAGGTGAGGCTGGGGTAGGCCACCTCAACCACACGCAGCATCAGCACTGGGGCGCCCCAAGGTTGTGTCCTCTCTCCGCTGCTCTTCTCTCTCTACACGAACGACTGCACCTCAACACATCCGGCTCTCAAGCTCCTGAAGTTTGCAGATGACACACTGTCATCGGCCTCATGAAGGACGGTGACGAGTCTGCATATCGACATGAAGTGGAGCGGCTGGAGCTGTGGTGCGGCCGACACAACTTGGAGCTGCACACGCTCAAGACTGTAGAGATGATCGTGGACTTCAGGAGGCATCCTTTGCCACAGCTGCTCCTCACGCTGTCCAGCTGCCTTGTGTCAACCGTCGAGACCTTCAAGTTCCTGGGAATTACAGTCTCTCAGGACCTGAAGTGGGCGATCAACATCAACTCTGTCCTCAAAAAGGGCCAGCAGAGGACGTACTGCCTGCGGCTACTGGTTTGGTGCTGCTACAAAAAAGGACAAACTCCGACTTCAACGGACAATCAAAACTTCTGCAAAGATTGTCGGTACCCCCCTACCCACCCTTGAGGGCTTGCACGCTGCCATAACTAAGACAAGAACGTGCAAAATCCTCCCGGACCCTCCACATCCCGGTCACCAGCTCTTCCAGCTCCTTCCCTCAGGTAGGCGCTACTGATCAATGCAAACTAGAACTAGCAGACATTCCAACAGCTTCTTCCCCCTTGCCATTAACTTCTTAAACACCTAACCTACAATTCCATTGCAACATGCTGGCAATTTTTTTGTCTTGAGTTTGTTGTCACATTTCTGTCGGGCCAATTCTATATTACTCGTGCACTCACTGTAGTAGTCTCGCCACGCTGCGCTATTTGCATATCTGTTGTTGACCAATACTGGCCACTCATGCCAGAGTAGCATTTGCTCCATTTGCACACTGACTGAGGAGTATCTGCAACATGTGCACAATCAACATTGTCCATGATTATCGCACTTCTCGCTTTAAGTCTTAGCGCCCTTTGCACAATGGTCATTGCAACGGACTATTGCAATATTAGTCATTCGAACTGCTCTAAGTGCTAGAGGACTCTGCAAAAATTTAAAAAATGTTCCGGCATTACCAGATAACTAGGAACCCTTTATTACTCAGTGACTGTTTTTTTTTTGTCAATGTGACAGCTGTGTTCAAGGAGAATGTGTTTCAGTTGGGGGTGGGGGAACTGGAACTTTTGCACTGATCCCACTTTAGACAGAATAGGACAGGAGCTCCATACCGAGCCATCCTGTTTTTTGTCAAAGATGATGAAGGAGTTGGACTTAGCAGATATGTGGAGGACGAAGCATCCAACGGACAGACAATATACTCGAATGGATGTTTTTGATGGTGTGGTTATTGCAGCCAGATTAAACAGATTTTATCTCTGTGGATTTTAACACCAGGACAATTAATTGTCAAATTTCCCTGGTTGGTTTTACAGATCATCATTTGGTATTATTGGAATTAATTTTGTCACACGTGGACAAGCCGAGATCATTCTGGCATTTTAATGTTAAAGCTTTACATGATTTAGTTTTTTGTGAACATTTTAAATTGTTTTGGAGTTTTTTTCCTCCTTCAATCAGTCCACGACCACGAAGTCTATCATCGAACTGCGACCTAGGGTGTCCTCGTGCCAAGTGCACGTGTGGACACCCTTATGCTTGAACATGGTGTTCGTTATGGACAAGCCGTGATGAGCACAGAAGTCTAATAACAAAACACCACTCTGGCTCTGTCGGGGGGCCGTTCCTCCCAATCACGCCCTTCCAGGTCTCACTGTCATTGCCCACGTGAGCATTGAAGTCCCCCAGCAGAACGATGGAGTCCCCAGCGGGAGCGCTCTCCAGCACCCCCTCCAAGGTCTCCAAAAAGGGTGGGTACTCTGAACTGCTGTTTGGTGCATAGGCACAAACAACAGTCAGGACCCGTCTCCCCACCCGAAGGTGGAGAGAGGCTACCCTCTTGTCCACCGGGGTGAACCCCAACGTACAGGTGCCGAGTCGGGGAGCAATAAGTATACCCACACCTGCTCGGCACCTCTCACTGTGGGCAACTCCAGAGTGGAAGAGAGTCCAACCCCTCTCGAGAGGACTGGTACCAGAACCCAAGCTGTGCGTGGAGGCGAGTCCGACTATATCTAGTCGGAACTTCTCGACCTCACACACCAGCTCGGGCTCCTTCCCTGCCAGAGAGGTGACATTCCACGTCCCTAGAGCCAGCTTCTGTAGCCGGGGATCGGATTGCCAAGGTCCCCGCCCAGCTCGCACTGCACCCGACCCCTATGGCCCCTCCCACAGGTGGTGAGCCCAATGGAAGGGGGACCCACGTTACCCTTTCGGGCTGTGCCCGGCCGGGCCCCATGTTGGTATGGTTTCCCTCAGAGGGCCGTTATGACCGTGCAGCCATATAAATCATTCATTGCCTGATCATAGTATTATGTATACACAACAAAATGATGGATAACTAGTTTTCAAATCAGAAGTTAAGGATAATAGTATGTTCGACTATTGTTCAAGTTGCTGTAAAAAGGGGTTTGGTAACAAAAAAAAAATGCTTGCAATATCTCAACATTATTTATACACATATTATGATGTGAAACTTTGGTACATATTTTAGCAAGAATCATGGAAGTTGATGCAAATGATTTGCTTTGGCCGGCCACATAAGATGATGTGGCTGACTTCAAACTGATCCCGCGGGCCGGACCAAATTGCTGCACGGGCTGAATCGTTATACCCCTAATAATATACCCCTAATAAATGTGTGTATGTGTGTGTTTAAACCATTTTTTAAAATGTCCGGCTGCTAATTTCATGGCAAATGCACTGTTTTGCTCATGAATAGTAAATAGGACTCCAGTATATTCATGCGTCACTAGCCGTGAACCTCACCGCACTTCACTGCCTTCCACTAGAATCACACAATGCAGCATGATCCTATTATTCGGAACAGAACTGTACCTTACATACTGTACACTCTGTATACTCTATCCTTATTGTCTTTCCGCAAAGTAACTAATATAAACCTTGCAAATCCTCTCTTCCCTAGTATGACGATCAGCTGATCAGTCCAAAGCAGTTTGTACATATTTCTGGAAAGGCCACTCTGAAAGACTGGAAACGAGCAATCCGGATGGGTGGAGTCATGCTAAGGTGAATGAAATGTTTAGCACCAATAAGTATGCGTATACAGTATATGTTTATTTGGACCTTGTTCCATTGTAGACACTGGGTGATGAAAAACCTCTTGATCCTCCTCCTTGAGATCAGCAAGGCATAGCAGCAAGCAGCATATCATGCACTGTCTTGGCTAAAGCTTAATTTACTCATCTGAATTAGAGAAAAGCAGTCCACATTTTGAATTGTAATAATCCAATCAAGACCACTAGAAGCACATCTGCACATCCTCAAATGTTTTTTTTCCAAGTCCACAAAGTAGATGTGCAGTGGTTGGGGAACTCCCATTTACCCTCCCATACCCAAGTGAGGATATACCACTTTTCCAGTGTTCCACAATGGTGTACAAATAATTGGCACAGTTAACCAAAATTATGGTAACAAATAAAAACAAGGAATTATTAAAAAAAAAAAAAAAAAAAAAAAAAAGATACCACACAAATCACACAATTTCTCAGAGACTTGGGCTCATTTTAGTTGGTGTCTTTGCCCACTCCTTGTGAGTAAACCACTACAGCTGTCTTTGAAAGATACAGTATGAAGGGTGCCTTCTCCAGACTGCACGTTTCATCTCCTTCCACAGATAGGATTTCGATCAGTGCTCATAAAGCCATTTCAGAATAGTCCAATGTTTTGTTTTGAGCCATATTTGGGTTTCAGCTGTGTACTTTTGAGTTTTTATCCTGTCGGAGGATCCGACACCTGCAGCAAGCCCAAGCTTTCTGATGACATTGTGCAGCAGATTCTGCTCCACAATGCCTTGTTCGTCTTGAGATGTCATTGTGCTCTGCAACATATTCAAGACATGCTGTGCCCGTTGCCACAAACGAGCCCCAGTATGTAACCGAGCCCTCTCCTTGTTTCACCGTAGGTACAGTGTTCTTTTCTATGTTCTATGTTTATAGATGCAAAAATGAACCATACAAGGATATTCCTGTTGTTTTATTTCAATCCATTCATTTTCTTTTTATTGGGCACCACACGTATGTAATGTATTATTACAATTTTCAAGTTATCAACATTTTTTTTCCTTTCATTATCACAATGCCAACAATTTAGCCTACCTGTCTATATTACACAACTCCCTCCATAAAATGTATTGACTGTTCACTGACTTTGTGTAGGTGTAGGGAAGAGAAATCTCTTCAGAGATTGGGAAATCCAGTTGTAACGGTACTTTTAACTCCAGGCTCCCCTGCCCCTATGATACCAAATGAGTCCTGACTGAGCTTGCTTAAGCCGGTATCGAGAAAGATTCGCCTAGGTTCTAACCTAGCCTAAGTGTTGGCCCTGCTTAAATTAGCCCATCCCTTGACAGAGTCACTTTAGCAGATGTCGAGCGAAGGTCTAACCACGCTTCTTTAAAGCTGCTCCCTCTCTTAATGGTCTTTTGCACTTGTTACTGACCGAGGATTATTCGATGGCCTTTATGCGATAGTCAGGACCTGTTACGAATTCATGTTATAGCTGAAATAACCTTTCAAGAATAGGAGTAACATGTTTATAGGCTATGTTAGTAAAGTGTTTTAAGTCTGCCAACATAGTTAACACATTCATTACTTTTCCGTACCGCTCACTAGGGTCGCGGGCGTGCTGGACCCTATCCCAGCTAATCGCAGGGCACATACAGTATAATCAAACAACCATTTGCACTCACATTCACACCTATGGGCAATTTAGAGTCTTCAATTAACCTACCATGCATGTTTTTGGGATGTGGGCGGAAACCAGAGTACCCGGAGAAAACCCACGCGGGCATGGGGAGAACTCCACACAGACGAGGCCAAATTTGAACCCGGGTCCTCTGAACTGTGAGGCAGATATGCGAACTAGCCTATCATTTTTAAAATAAAAGGGATGTTTTTCTATAATCAGAATTATTTTTAAATTAATAGAATTTAGCAAGGGCATAAACATCAAATCATAAAATAAAAGTAATGAAAATCACAAAAAGCAGCTGAATGTGAAACATCTACTCACTCATAAATGAGATGAAACATTTCAGTCCGATCCTTTGAGATCCATCCATTTTCTACCACTTATCCGATGTCGGGTTGCGGGGGCAGGAGGTTTAGCAGGGACGCCCTGACTTCCCTCTCCCCAGCCACTTCATCCAGCTTTTCCGGGGGGTTCCCGAAGCGTTCCTAGGCCAGCCGAAAGACGTAGTCTCTCCAGCGTGTCCAGGGACTCCTCCCGGTGGGACGTGCCCGGAACGCCTCACCAAGGAGGTGTCCAGGAGGCATCCGAATCGGATGCCCCAGCCACCTCATCTGGCTCCTCTCAATGTGGAAGAGCAGCGGCTCTACTCTGAGATCCTCCCAGATGACCGAGCTTCTCACCCTATCTCCAAGGGAGAGCCCGGACACCCTGCGGAGGAAACTCATTTCGGCTGCTTGTATCCGGGATCTTGTTCTTTCGGTCACGACCCACAGCTCGTGACCATAGGTGAGGGTAGGAATGTAGATCGACCGGTAAATTCAGAGAACGCTTTTCGGCTTAGCTCCTTCTTTACCACAACGGACCGATACAAAGTCCGCTTCACTGCAGACGCTGCACCAATCTGCCTGTCGATCTCCCGTTTCATTCTTCCCTCACTCGTGAAGAAGACCCCAAGATACTTGAACTCCTCCACTTGAGGCAGGATCTCATCCCCGACCTGGAGATCTCATCGCCTCCCTTTTCTGACTGGGGACCATGGTCTCAGATTTGGAGGTGCTAATTCTCATCCCACCCGCTTCACACTCTGCTGCGAACCGCTCCAGTGAGAGTTAGAGGTCACGGCTTGATGAAGCCAACAGAACCGCTTCATCAGCAAAAAGCAGAGATGCAATACTGAAGCCACCAAACTGGACCCCCTCTACGCCTCGGCTGCACCTTCAAATTCTGTCCATAAAAGTTATGAACACAATCGGTGACAAAGGGCAGCCTTGGCGGAGTCCAACCCTCACCGGGAACGAGTCCGACTTACTGCCGGCAATGTGGACCAAACTCTGACACCGGTCGTACAGGGACCGAATAGCCCGTATGAGGGGGTTCGGTACCCCATACTCCCGAAGCACCCCCCACAGGACTCTCCGAGTGACACGGTCGAACGCCTTCTCCAAGTCCACAAAACACATGTAGACTGGTTGGGCGAACTCCCATGCACCCTCGAGGACCCTGCCGAGGGTGTAGAGCTGGTCCACTGTTCCACAGCCAGGACGAAAACCACACTGCTCCTCCTGAATCTGAGATTCGACTTCCCGAACCCCTGAATAGACCTTACTGGGGAGGCTGAGGAGTGTGATCCCCCTTTAGTTGGAACACACCCTCCGGTTCCCCTCCATAAAAAGGGGGACCACCACCCGAGTCTGCCAATCCACTGTCCCTGATGTACATGCGATGTTGCAGAGGCGTGTCAACCAGGACAGCCCCACAACATCCAGAGCCTTCAGGAACTCAGGGCGAATCTCATCCTTGCCATCGAGCAGCTTTTTAATCACCTCGGTGACCTCAACCCCAGAAATAGGAGAGCCCGCCTCAGAGAACCCAGGCTCTGCTTCCTCATGGGAAGGCCTGTCGGTGGAATTGAGGAGGTCTTCGACGTATTCTCCCCACCGTCTCACAACGTCCCGAGTCGAGGTCAGCGGCGCCCCACCCCCACTATACACAGTGTTGATGGTGCATTGCTTCCCCCTCCTGAGACGCCGGATGGTGGACCAGAATTTCCTTGAAGGTGCCCGGAAGTCTCTCCATGGCCTCACCGAACTCCTCCCATACCAGAGTTTTTGCTTCAGCGCCCACCAAAGCTGCATTCCGCTTGGCCAACCGGTACCCATAAGCTGCCTCAGGAGTCACACAGGCCAAAAAGGCCCGATAGGACCCCTCCTTCAGCTTGACGGCACACCAACGGGTTCGGGGATTGCTGCCACGACAGGCACCGACCACCTTAAGGCCACAGCTCCGGTCGGCCGCCTCAGCAATGGAGCCGGAACATGTTCTGTTCTGTCGGAGGTGGGAGTTGAAACTCCTGACAGGGGATTCTGCCAGACGTTCGCAGCAGACCCTCACAATACGTTTGGGCCTGTCACGTCGGACCGGCATCTTCCCCCACCATCGGAGCCAACTCACCACCAGGTGGTGATCAGTTGACAGCTCTGCCCCTCTCTTCACCCGAGTGTCCAAGACATGTGGCCGCAAGTCCGATGACACGACCACAAAGTCGATCATCAAACTGCGTCCTAGGGTGTCCTGGTGCCAAGTGCACGTGTAGACACCCTTATGCTTGACCATGGTGTTCGTTATGGACAATCCGTGATGAGCACAGAAGTCCAATAACAGAACACCGCTCGGGTTCTGATCGGGGGGGCCGTTCCTCCCACTCAGGTCCTTCCAGGTCTCACTGTTATTGCCCACATGAGCATTGAAGTCCCCCCGCAAAACGATGGAGTCGCCAGCGGAAGTGCTCTCCAGCACCCCCTCCAAGGAATCCAAAAAGGGTGGGTACTCTGAACTTCTGTTTGGTGCATAGGCACAAACAACAGTCAGGACCCGTCCCTCCGACCTGAAGGCGGAGGGAGGCTACCCTCTCGTCCACCGGGGTGAACCCCAACGTACAGGCTCCGAGCCAGGGGGCAATAAGTATACCCACACCTGCTTGCTGCCTCTCACCGTGGGCAACTCGAGAGTGGAAGAGAGTCCAACCCCTCTCAAGAGGACTGGTACCAGAGCCCAAGCTGTGTGTGGAGGCGAGTCCGACTATAATTAGTCGGAACTTCTCGACCTCACACACCAGCTCGGGTTCCTTCCCTGCCGGAGAGGTGACATTCGACGCCCCCAGAGCCAGCTTCTGTAGCCGGGGATCGGATCGCCAAGGTTCCTGCCTTCGGCCACCGCCCAGCTCGCACTGCACCTGACCCTATGGCCCCTCCCACAGGTGGTGAGCCCAGGGGAAGGGGGACCCACCTTACCCTTTCAAGCTGTGCCCGGCCGGTGCCCATGTGTGCAGACCCGGCCACCAGGCGCTTGCCTTCAAGCCCCACCTCGAGGCCTTGCTCCAGAGGGGGGCCCCGGTGACCTTTCACTTCCTCAAAAGAGCAGGGGACATTCCACCTCTTTGGCTGTCTATTTTCAGCACACAGCACACTTCCTGTGTTGCCATGGAGACGACTTACAGTCAAGATTACAATTGCTCCCTATAATCTTTTATCAAGGGAAAAACAGCCAAAGTGTAACTGTCTTGTTCACCCAACCCTTCTCCTTCTCAACTCCGGAGGACAGCCCAGATCTGATCAACCTTCAAAACAGTACATGTGTGTGTAACATATACTCATCATATCAACAAACAACATTGAAAACATGCATGGAACAATTTGCTTTTATGAACATTTTATTGCAAACCCCCACTTGTACAATGAAAAGTTCCTTCATGTTCTTACGGATCGTAGTATGAACACCAACAATTGTGGGTCCTAAATCTTACTTACTGTAAAAGAAATATATTTGTAATATGCTGCTAAAAGCTTTTGACTGGTTATGTTTGCTAATATGATTTGAGCAAGGAAATGATTGACTATTGGCAGATCTGTGTGGAAAGCATTAGTCTGCATGACCTATTGACTACTTCTCTGGCTCCATCTGGTGTCCATTTGTGGTATTTCAGAGCAATCTTAGTGTTTCGGTCCTGTATCCGATCAACAATTTAGACTTATTTTACACCATCAATCAAATCCCTAGCCCATACTAGAACAGTTGACACAAAATTTAACTCTGGTGTCTGTGTCTGCTGCAACGTTGTATTTGCATTAAGTTGATAGAGTTGCCTTGAAGTAATTCAGTGAAAAGCAAAAGCTTTGTTACACAGTTTTCAGCCATGCTCTTTTTTTCAATTTTGTTTCATCATGTGTGTCAGTGTTATCGGTATACCCGGAATTACTGTAGCTCATTTTCACTTGGACTACAGAAATGGAGACGTGTGAAATGTTTTTTTCTGTAGGAAATTATTCAAAATTTATATTTTAAAGTCCCAGACCTAAATTTGACATGCTTATTCTGTTTATGATGAGTTCCAAATTAGTTCATAGCGTCATTAAATTTCTCCACTCCCTCCAGAAAGATTATGGATTCAGGCCAGCTTGACTTCTATCAACACACTACATTGTGTACAAACACTTGCCGTAGCACCAAGTTTGACCTGTTAATCAACAACACACGGTTCCCACCAGACAACAGTGGACTCTCATCTGCGTCTTCTCAAGGTGAGGACATGCCACAATGTAACTATTTTTTCAATATTTTTATTTTTGGTACACAAAACTGTTGTATGTCATGTTTACAGAAGGATTTTTGCTCAAAGAATTCTAGTTGGTCTTTTTTTGTTTTGTTTGTTTTTTGTAATCTGCATATGCAATTGAAGTAGTAACACTGCATTTTGATTGTTTTTTTTTTATTTCTGTAAGAAGATAAGGTTTAGTTTTATCTGGCTTGCAAACTATACTGTATATTATGAGTATCAGGACTCTCTTACCTGTACATAAAGCTCACACCACTCTACTATGATGACGACAACTAATTAGTACCATCACTACTAGCAGGTGGATTTTCACATGGGAGCTGGTCCAACTCCTCTGTTGGCACAATACAAGAGCTTCTTGAGTGAACTTTACAAACACAGTTATAAACCATCTCTCTTCTGCCCATTAGGCAGGGTGATGAATAACCATAGAGCAGGGCTCCAAAACTTTATTTAAACACTGTAAATCGACTTGCCAAGTAAATATTACCATTTCCTGAAGTTATCACCGACAAATACTTGAACACTAATTGCAGAAACTACAATGTTTTAAATTCACATTATATTGAGCAACTTTTGACACAACATAAACACAAAGAAAAATTATACCTCTAAAATTAGGGGTGACTTACGGAGTACCGTGGGTTCGGTCCGTACCTTTGTTTTTGAGCCACAGCATTGTACATTTTGGGTTTGTGTTTTGTACATGAAGAGAACAATATATCATAAATTGGTAGTTAATTAATGCACGGTTAATTAAGAGATTAATAGCAGAATGCAAGCATTCATCTTTAATCCCTAAACGGAAGTATAGTTTATAATAAAACAATTAAGTGTAACAAATTCACCTCACCCCTCCTGGAAGCCGTCACCTTATCGTGGTGGAGGGGTTTGTGTGTCCCAATGATCGAAGGAGCTAAATTGTCTGAGGCTTCACGCCACTAGTAGGGTCACCCATGGCAAACAGGTCCGAGGTTCAAGCATAAGGGTGTCCACATGTGCACTTGGCACCAGGACACCCTAGGTCGCAGTTCGATGATCGACTTTGTGGGGTGGATGAACAGTGGACCAACTCTACACCCTCGGCAGGGTCCTCGAGGGTCCATGGGAGTTTGCCCAACCGGTCTACATGTGTTTTGTGGACTGGGAGAAGGTGTTCGACCGTGTCCCTCGGGGAGTCCTGTGGGGGGTGCTTCGGGAGTATGGGGTACCGAACCCCCTGATACGGGCTGTTCAGCCCCTGTACGACCGGTGTCAGAGTTTGGTCTGTATTGCCGTTAGTAAGTCGGAGTCGTTTCCGGTGAGAGTTGGACTAGGCCAAGGCTGCCCTTTGTTACCGATTCTGTTCATAACATTTATGGACAGAATTTCTACATGCAGCTAAGGCGTAGAGGGGGTCCGGTTTGGTGGCCTCAGAATTGCATCTCTTCTTTTTGCAGATGATGTGCTTCTGTTGGCTTCATCAAGCCGTGATCGCCAACTCTCATTGGAGCAGTTTGCAGCCGAGTGTGAAGCGGCTGGGATGAGAATCAGCATCTCCAAATCTGATACTCTGTCGGAAAATGGTGGCGTGCCCTCTCCAGGTTGGGGATGAGATCCTGCCCCAAGTGGAGGAGTTCAAGTATCTTGGGGTCTTGTTCACAAATGAGGGAAGAATGGAACGAGAGATCGACAGGAGGATCTGTGCAGCGTCTGCAGTGATGCAGAGTTTGTATCGGTCCGTTGTGGTACAGAAGGAGCTAAGCCGAAAAGCGTTCTCTGAATTTACCGGTCGATCTACGTTCCAATGGTCATGAGCTGTGGGTCGTGACCGAAAGAACAAGATCCCGGATACAAGCAGCCGAAATGAGTTTCCTCCGCAGGGTGTCCGGGCTCTCCCTTAGAGATAGGGTGAGAAGCTCGGTCATTCGAGAGGAGCTCACAGTAGAGCCACTGCTCCTCCACATTGAGAGGAGCCAGAGGAGGTGGCTGGGGCATCTGATTCAGATGCCACCCGGACGCCTCCCTGGTGAGGTGTACCGGGCATGTCCCACCGGAAGGAGACCCCGGGGACGACCCAGGACACGCTGGAGGGACTACGTCTCTCGGCTGGCCTGGGAACGCCTCGGGATCCCCCTGGAAGAGCTGGAGAAATTGGCTGGGGAGCGAGAATTCTGGGCGTCCCTGCTAAAGCCACTGCCCCCGTAACCCGACCTCGGATAAACGGTAGAAAATCGATATGGATATGGATGGAAATTCACCTCATGGAGCACTACCTGAATTTGTATTCAAACAGGGAAAAGTAGTTTAATTAATTTATTCAAGGTGTACCCCGCCTCCTGCCCGATGACAGCTGGGATAGGCTCCAGCACTCCTGTGAACCTTGTGAGGATAAGCGGCTCAGAAAATGGATGGATGGATACTAAACTACTAAAGCATCAGGATTTAGGAAAAAAAGGAACAAAACACAGAACTTCTAATATGTACTTAAGGGTAAGGAAATGGCAGTCGCCCTTAATACAATTGCTAAGCAAAGCAATAGCTATGCAATGTTTCCTCTCACGTTACTTTTATCCACCCAAAAATTAACTACTGCATTAAGCCATTATTCTGGTAAACGCAACCTCGACTCATGCTTGGCTGGATCGGCAAATTTTCCTCGGACATTGAATGCATGGAGAAGGTGAATGTCCGCATTTGGAGCTTGGAGCGCAGTTCTCTTGGTAGTTGGCTGGTATGCAGACTTTGTTTTCACCTGCTCAGAGACATCTCAAGTGAAACTAACTTCTAACTTTGTCTCCAAAACATCTAACCTTAAAACATCTAATCTTAATTTCCACCACCTCCAGCTCTGCTTCCTGTTGTCTCTTCAGTGCCACTGTCTCTAATCTGTACATCATGGCTGGGCTCATATCATGACTGGCCTCACCACTGTCTTATAAACTTTGTCCTTCATCCTGGCAGACTCTTCTGTCACATAACACACCTGACACCTTCCTCCACCCGTTCCAACCTGCTTGGACCCGTTTCTTCACTTCCTTACCGCGCTCACCATTGCGCTGGACACAATGTCATCTGCAATCATCATGGGATTCCAGTCTAACCTCATCTGTCAGCCTATCCATTAGCACTGCAAACAGGAAGGGGCTCAGGGCTGATCCCTGATGCAATTTCACCTCCCCCTTAAACTTCTCTGTCACACCTCACCACTGGTCTGCTACCCTCATATATGTCCTGTATTATTCTAACATACTTCTCTTCCACTCCAGACTTCCACATGCAGTACAATACCACAGTTCCTCTCTGGGTACTCTGTCATAGGCTGTCTCTACATCCACAAAGACACAGTGTTCACACAGCTCCTTCTGACCTTCTCTGTACTTTTCCATCAACATACTCAAGGCAAATAATGCATCTGTGGTACTCTTTCTAGGCATGAAACCACACTGTTGCTCGCAAATACTCACTTCTGTACTGAGTCTAGCCTCCACTACTCTTTCCCATAACTTCATGGTGTGGCTCATCAACTTTATTCCTCTATAGTTCTAACAGCTTTGCACATCACCCTTGTTCTTAAAAATTGGCACCAGCAAACTTTTCCTCCATTCCTCAGGCATCTTTTCATCCGTGTAGCGTATATTTGTCAAATAAAAATGTAATTAATTTAGGAGAAAAGAGTAAGCCGGAAGCGATGCTTGCGTTACTCATTGTAAGTTTAAATGTTAAAATCAAACTAATATGTCTCGTAAAAGGGCACCACGTCACTTTTTATAGGTATTAAATATAGGGAAAGTGACGACTAACCTTTTTATCAGTCTCCTAATCTGAAGGTTGCTACACTGTATGAAATATTGAGTTCTAGATGACAGAGGCTTACTTAAACTCAGAACACACAAAACACAACCGAGAGTGGAATTTTATGGTATATTTAATGACATCTACAAGGGATCTAGAGGGAAACACACAAAGGGGTCTAACTAACGAAAAAAAATAATACTAATAATCATAAAAAGTTGCAAAGTAGGTGAACGAAAAGGGAAATAGAGCATCGTGTGTTGGACTAAAGTTGGAAACGTGACCGTTTGCTGCGTCCAGTGCGGATGGGAGAGAGAGAGAGAGAGAACAAAGTTGAGATTTTTTCTGAAGCTAGTCATTTCCCCGAAATTATTAGGCAATAATATTGTACAGTCTGGCAAAACCTTTGCCGTGTCTACTCACAAGTGTAATTTCAAGCCGGTGGGTGGTAGTCTCTCTCTGGAAGTGGCTCAGGAAGCAAGGCGACAGATTTGGTTGCAGAAGCAAAAGATGTAGAAAAAGACAAAAAATTGTTATGCGTCACGCCTTCTTGGGAGAGTAGGACCGTCTCGCTCCCCACCTGCTTCCCGGGATCCGCTCGCAAGTCCGGAGGACTCACGCTAGGCTGGTAGCCGAACAGGCAACTGTTCGGGAGGCTAAGCAGCGGAGATCCACAGAAGCGAGGGAGCCAGATCTCCATCTCCAAGGCCCGGGGGTTACCGAGCCGTGTGCCCGAATAAAGAGAGGGCAAAAGGGGAAGGGGTGGGCCATGGCCAGCCCGCCAGGCGAGCTGCCACCAAAACAAGAGGAGAGGAAAAAAATACGAGAGAGCAAAACACACAAGCGCCAGGGTTAAGTACCCCAGGGGCGTGTCGAAGAGGAACGGAGAAGACCACACCCATCGGCTTGAATCTTGTCGACAAATTTGATAAAATGGGTTTAGAATCATATGCTCTTCTTTTCCTTTCGGCTTGTCCCGTTAGGGGTCGCCACAGCGCGTCATCCTTTCTCATGAGAGCCTATCTCCTGCATCCTCCTCTCGAACACCAACTGCCATCATGTCTTCCCTCACGACATCCATCAACCTTCTCTTTGGTCTTCCTCTAGCTCTCTTGCCTGTCCGCTCCAATCTCATCATCCTTCTACCAATATACTCACTCTCTCTTCTCTGGACGTGTCCAAACCATTGAAGTCTGCTCTCTCTAACTTTGTCTCCAAAACATCGAACCTTGGCTGTCCCTCTGATGAGCTCATTTCTAATTTTATCCAACCTGGTCACTCCGAGAGCGAACCTCAACATCTTCATTTCCGCCATCTCCTGCTCTGCTTCCTGTTTTATCTTCAGTGCCACTGTCTCTAATCCGTACATCATGGCTGGCCTCACCACCGTTTTATAAACTTTGCCCTTCATCCTAGCAGAGACTCTTCTGTCACATAACACACCTGACACCTTCCTCCACCCGTTCCAACCTGCTTGGACCCGTTTCTTCACTTCCTGACCACACTCACTATTGCTCTGGACGGTTGACCCCAAGTATTTAAAGTCCTCTACCCTTGCCATCTCTTCTCCCTGTAGCCTCATTCTTCCCCCACCACCCCTCTCATTCATGCACATATATTCTGTTTTACTTCGGCTAATCTTCATTCCTCTTCTTTCCAGTGCATGCCTCCATCTTTCTAACTGTTCCTCCAGCTGCTCCCTGCTTTCACTGCAGAACACAATGTCATCTGCAAACATCATGGTCCACGGGGATTCCAGTCTAACCTCATCTGTCAGCCTATCCATCACCACTGCAAAAAGGAAGGGGCTCAGGGCTGATCCCTGATGCAGTCCCACGTCCACCTTAAATTCTTCTGTCACACCGACAGCACACCTCACCGCTGTTCTGCTGCCCTCGTACATGTCCTGTATTATTCTAACATACTTCTCTGCCACTCCAGACGTCCACATGCAGTACCACAGTTCCTCTCTGGGTACTCTGTCATAGGCTTTCTCTAGATCTACAAAGACACAATGTAGCTCCTTCTGACCTTCTCTGTACTTTTCCATCAACATCCTCAAGGCAAATAATGCATCTGTGGTACTCTTTCTAGGCATGAAACCATACTGTTGCTCGCAAATACTCACTTCTGTCCTGAGTCTAGCCTCCACTACTCTTTCCCATAACTTCATTGTGTGGCTCATCAACTTTATTCCTCTATAGTTGCCACAGCTCTGCACATCACCTTTGTTCTTAAAAATGGGCACCAGTACACTTTTCCTCCATTCCTCAGGCATCTTCTCACGCACTAGAATTCTATTGAACAAGCTGGTCAAAAACTCCACAGCCACCTCTCCTAGATGCTTCCATACCTCCACAGGAATGTCATCAGGACCAACTGCCTTTCCATTTTTCATTCTCTTTAATGCCTTTCTAACTTCCCCCTTACTAATCATTGCCACTTCCTGGTCCACCACACTTGCCTCTTCTACTCTCCCTTCTCTATCATTTTCCTCATTCACCAACTCCTCGAAGTATTCTTTCCATCTACCTAGCACACTGCTGGCACCAGTCAACATATTTCCATCTCTATCCTTAATCACCCTAACCTGCTGCACATCCTTCCCATCTTTATCCCTCTGTCTGGCCAGCCTGTATAGATCCTTTTCCCCTTCTTTAGTGTCCAACCTGCCATACATGTCATCATATGCCTCATGTTTTGCCTTTGCCACCTCTACCTTTGCCCTGTGTCGCATCTCAATGTATTCCTTTTGCCTCTCCTCGGTCCTCTCAGTGTCCCACTTCTTCTTAGCTAACCATTCTCCTTGTATGATTTCCTGTACTGTGAGGTTCCACCACCAAGTCTCCTTCTCTCCTTTCCTGCCAGAAGATACACCAAGTACTCTCCTGCCTGCTTCTCTGATCACCTTGGCTGCAGGGGTCCAGTCTTCTGGAAGCTCTTCCCGTCCACCGAGAGCCTGTATCACCTCTTCCCGAAAAGCTGCACAACACTCGTCCTGTCTCAGCTTCCACCACATGGTTCTCTTCTCTGCCTTTGTCTTCCTAATTTTCCTCCCCACCACCAGAGTCATCTTACACACCACCATCGTATGCTGTCTAGCCACACTCTCCCCTACCACTACCTTACAGTTGGTAACCTCCTTCAGATTACATCGTCTGCACAAGATGTAATCCACCTGTGTGCTTCTACCTCCACTCTTGTAGGTCACCCTATGTTCGTGCCTCTTCTGGAAAAAAGTGTTCACTACAGCCATTTGCATCCTTGTTGCAAAGTCTACCACCATCTGTCCCTCCAAGTTCCTTTCCTGGATGCCGTACTTACCCAGCACTTCTTCATCACCCTTATTACCTTCACCAACATGTCCATTACAATCTGCACCAATTACGACTCTCTCTCTGTCTGGGATGCTCAGAACTACATCATCTAGCTCCTTCCAGAATTTCTCTTTCACCTCTAGGTCACATCCTACCTGTGGGGCATAGCCACTAATCACATTACACATAACACCCTCAATTTCAAATTTCAGCCTCATCACTCGATCTGATACTCTTTTCACCTCTCTTAGCCAACTCTTCTTTTAAAATAACCCCGACTCCATTTCTCTTCCCATCTACACCATGGTAAAATAATTTAAACCCTGCCCCTAAACTTCTAGCCTTACTGCCTTTCCACCTGGTCTCCTGGACACACAATATATCAACCTTTCTCCTAATCATCATGTCAACCAACTCCTGAGATTTTCCTGTCATAGTCCCAACATTCAAAGTCCCCACATTCAGTTCTAGGCTCTGTGTTTTCCTCTTCTCTTTCTGCCGAAGAACCCGCTTTCCACCTCTTAGAATCATATATTAATATAAAATAACCTCAACTTGGTACTCTCTTTACTCACAGGTCAAACACATGGAGTGTTTATAATTTAGTTTTGGCAACTCAACTGCTTATGATTCAAATCACATTTCATGCTGCTGGGAGTCAATTCAAGACAAACAATTCTCAAAATCTCACGATTGCATTTGTAAAGTTGACACACTGACACAGACATCAAGGCATACATTTGGCAAATTTCTGCAGCGTTTGTGAAATGTCAAAACAGACATTTAACCTTGGTTAAACATTAAATGAGAGTCCGCCTGGTTCTCCTGCAGTTCCTCTCGATACCGGCGGGTGTTGCCTTGTCCCAGCAATTGTTCCTATTCACAGACAGGTGGTTCGGTGGAAACATCTGGCTTTTGATGCTTGGGAGTTCAGTCTTCGAGGGTCGATGTTAATTAGTTTAGGGCCCACGAGGCGTTTTCCTTGGGGCAGTCTCACAGCAGGGCGGCTTCGAAGGCTGCAGTTTATGAAACCTGGGGGAGCCACTGTGTCACCTCCGTTTGCGGGGAGCATATACGCTACACCTGCTAGAATTCTGTTGAACAAGCTGCTAAAAAACTCCACAGCCACCTCTCCTAGATGCTTCCATACCTCCACAGGAATGTCATCAGGACCAACTGCCTTTCCATTTTTCATCCTTTTTAATGCTTTCTAACTTCCCCCTTACAAATCATTACCACTTCCTGGTCCACCACACTTGTCTCTTGTACTCTTCCTTCTCTCTCATTTTCCTCATTCATCAACTCTTCAAAGTATTCATTCCATCTGTCTAGCACACTACTCGCACCACTCAACACATTTCCATCTCTATCCTTAATCACCCTAACCTGCTGCACATCCTTCCCATCTCTATCCCTCTGTCTGGCCAGCCTGTATAGATCCTTTTCTCCTTCTTTAGTGTCCAACCTGCCATACATGTCATCATATGCCTCATGTTTTGCCTTTGCCACCTCTACCTTTGCCATACGTCGCATCTCAATGTATTCCTTTTGCCTCTCCTCGGTCCTCTCAGTGTCCCGCTTCTTCCTAGCTAACCTCTTTCCTTGTATGATTTCCTGTACTGTGAGGTTCCACCACCAAGTCTCCTTCTCTCCTTTCCTAACAGAAGATACACCAAGTACTCTCCTGCCTGTCTCTCTGATCACCTTGGCTGTAGTGGTCCAGTCTTCTGGAAGCTCCTCCTGTCCACCGAGAGCCTGTATCACCTCTTCCCGAAAAGCCGCACAACAGTCTACCTCGCTAAGTTTTCACCACATGGTTCTCTGCTCTGCCTTTGTCTTCCTAAGCTTCCTCCCCACCACCAGAGTCATCTTACACACCACCATCCTATGCTGTCTAGCCACACTCTCCCCTACCACTACCTTACAGTCAGTAACCTGCTACAGATTACATCGTCTGCACAAGATGTAATCCACCTGCGTGCTTCTACCTCCCACTCTTGTAGGTCACCCTATGTTCCTGCCTCTTCTGCAAAAAGTGTTCACTACAGCCGTTTCCATCCTTTTTTCAAAGTCTACCACCATCTGTCCCTCCAAGTTCCTTTCCTGAATGCCGTGTTACCCATTACTTCTTCATCACCCCTGTTTCTTTAACCAACATGTCCATTACAATCTGCACCAATCACGACTCTCTCTCTGTCTGGGATGTTCAGAACTACTTTGTCTACCTCCTTCCAGAATTTCTCTTTCACCTCTAGGTCACATCCTACCTGTGGGTCATAGCTGCTAATCACATTATACATAACACCCACAATTTCAAGTTTCAGCCTCATCACTTCGATCTGATACTCTTTTAACCTCCAAGACATTCTTAGCTAATTCTTCCTTTGAAATAACTCCTACTCCATTTCTCTTCCCATCTACACCATGGTAAAATAATTTAAACCCTGGCCCTAAACTTCTAGCCTTACTGCCTTTCCACCTGGTCTCCTGGACACACAATATATCAACCTTTCTCCTGGTCATCATGTCAACCAACTCCCGAAATTTTCCTGTCATAGTCCCCACATTCAATTCAAGGCTCTGTGTTTTCCTCTTCTTTTTCTGCCTAAGAACTCGCTTTCCACCTCTCCTTTGTCTTCGACTCATAGTAGCTGAATTTCCACCGGCACCCTGCAGGTTAACGGTGCAGGGCGCGGCCGTTGTTCACCCGGGCCACGACCGATCGGGTATGGAATTCTTTCGATGAGCGCTCATATTTGTTTGTCAAAGTTTTTTGCCGGATCCCCTTCCCGACACAACCTTCTGCATTTGTCCGGCCTTGGGACCGGCCTACAGTTTGCACTGGGTTGTGCAAAGGGCTGCATTCGAGTCAGCGTGACAGCAAGGACCAGAAATCAGCACAGGGACCAAGAGCATTGCAGGAACGATTCAAGAGGAATGAGAGAAGAGAGCACTGACGGAGAGAATAAAAGACCTGATCAGCCGTTCATCTGTTCCTGCGGGCTCCCTCCCTCCAAAAGGGGGGCCTCCTGCCTTTCGGTGTGAATCCGCGTATCCTTCTATCGCCAATTCCAATGAAGTTGGAACGTTGTCCCATATTTAATTGAATACACTACAAAGACAGGATATTTAATGTTAAAACTGATAAACTTGATTGTTTTTAAGCAAATAATTATTAACTTACAATTTTATGGCTGCAACAAGTTCCAAAAAAGCTGGGACAGGGTCATATTTACCACTTTGTTACATCACCTTTTCTTTCAACAACATTCAATAAACGTTTGGGAACTGAGGACACTAACTGTTGAAGCTTTGTAGTTGGAATTCTTTCCCATTCTTGCTTGATGTACAGCTTCAGCTGTTCAACAGTCCGGGGTCTCCGTTGTTGTATTTTAAGCTTCATAATGCGCCACACATTTTCAATGGGAGACAGGTCTGGACTGCAGGCAGGCCAGTCTAGTACCCGCACTCTTTTACTACGAAGCCACGCTGTTGTAACACATGCAGAATGTGGTTTGGCATTGTCTTGCTGAAATAAGCAAGCATATGTTTCTCCAAAACCTGTATGTACCTTTCAGCATTAATGGTGCCTTCACAGATGTGTAAGTTACCAATGCCTTTGGCACTAACACAGCCCCACACCATCACAGATGCTGGCTTTTGAACTTTGTGTCCATAAGCTCGGGCCCAGAGAAACCGGCAGCGTTTCTGGGTGTTGTTGATAAATGGCTTTTGCTTTGCACAATGGAGTTTCAAGTTGCACTTACGGATGTAGCGCCGAACTGTATTTACGGACATTGGTTTTCTGAAGTGTTCCTGAGCCCATGTGGTGATATCCTTTACACATTGATGACGGTTTTTGATGCAGTGCCGCCTGAGGGATCGAAGGTCACGGGCATTCAATGCTGGTTTTCGGCCTTGCCGCTTACATGCAGTGATTTCTCCAGACTCTCTGAACCTTTTGATGGTATTATGGACCGTAGATGATGAAATCCCTAAATTCCTTGCAATTGTACATTGAGGAACATTGTCCTTAAACTGTTCAACGATTTTCTCACGCACTTGTTCACAAAGAGGTGAACCTCACCCCATCTTTGCTTGTGAATGACTGAGCCATTCAGGGAAGCTCCTTTTCTACCCAATCATGGCACCCACCTGTTCCCAATGAGCCTGTTCACCTGTGGGATGTTCCAAACAGGTGTTTGATGAGCATTCCTCAACTTTCTCAGTCTTTTTTGCCACCTGTCCCAGCTTTTTTGGAACGTGTTGCAGCCATAAAATTCAAAGTTAATGATTATTTGCTCAAAACAATCAAGTTTATCAGTTTGAACATTAAATATCTTGTATTTGTAGGGTATTTAATTAAATATAGGTTGAACATGATTTGCAAATCATCATTCTGTTTTCATTTATGTTTAACACAACGTCCCAACTTCATTGGAATTGGGGTTGTATTCCAAACCGATTCATTGTTTGACCCGTGCCTATGAAGTATATCTGTGCCATCAGATTTTAAACTTGACTGACCAACACCATTTTTTCAAAGTTTTTTTTGACCAACTTATTCAGTGTAGAATAGATTACAATATAATAGAACATAACTTTATTGTCATTGTGATAGGAACAATGAAAATCAGTTAGGCTTCTCATAATTTGCCGTCTTGATGTAAAATTATAAGTACGCTATTATCAAAAAGACACATTTATAGTATGTAAAGAACAGTTATTCACATTTCGGAGAATGTCCACATTGATATGGCAGTAGTGCAATTATTGCACAGAATTTTGATCAGACAATATCGCACAGATCTTGTTCATTATATTCCACTTATGTGTAAAGGGGGGTGTAGTCATTCGTTCTTCCCTTGCGGGGTGGGCGGACAGATGCATTTCATCAGCTGTTTTTGAGCCTTGTGGTTTGAGGTGTTATCCTGACGGAAAGGAGGAGAAAAGTGGGAGGGGAGGGGTCCTTAATGAGTCCACTGGATTTCTGCAGTAGTTTACCAGTGTCGGTGTCCCCGAGGGTGGGTGTGTGCATGCAATCACACACTATTAATCTGTGTTCCGTGTCAAATATTCATCATATTCAGCTGGTATTTCAACATTCAGCTGCAAAGTCAACATTCACTTGGAAATTCAGCATTCAGTTGCAAATTCTGTTCCAAAACATCACTTCTGGGTCAGTTTATTAGTTATTATTATTGATATGTAGCGGCATGGTGGACTACTAGTGAGCATGTCTGCCTCGCACGTCTGAGGATCCGGGTTCAAATCCAGCTTCGCCTGTGTGGAGTTTGCATGTTCTCTCCATGCCTGCATGGGTTTTCTCCAGGTACTCCGCTTTCCTCCCACATCCCAAAAACATGCATGGTAATTGATTGAAGACTAAATTGCCCGTAGGTGTGAATTAGGCTTTACACGATCAGGATTTTTGGGGCTGATCACCGATCAGCGAGTTTAAAAAAAACGATAACCGATCACCGATCCGATCACAAGATGGAGGAATGTGTCTTATTATTATTATTATTATTATTATCTTATTATCTTATCTTGTGTCTTATGACCTGTTCATTTACTGTATATACTTGTGTACTTAATTGCGCAAAAAAATAGTATTTCCAATAAATAATGTATCTTTGTTCCTCTATTTATGCCAGTGAGGCATAGTGACAGACAGAACAAATGAATGGTCTTCTATTCGATGGCAGGAAGTACATACAGTAATTAATGTATCCACTTTTTGTGACATTTTTGTTTCTTGGTGTCCCGTGAGATTTTTCGATTGTAAAATATGTGCCTTGGCTCCATAAAGGTTGGAAATCACTGCTCTCGTCAGATCGTGTATTCTAATCAGTCAGGTCAAACCAACATGACATGACAGAAATAATGGTTGCTAACTTACTGTAATTAAATTACTTTATTTTTAATTAAATTACTTCACCCACACCGAAACGTTAGAGCATGATTCGACTGAACGGCGGCATGTTTACGTCCAACCTTTCGTGCTACTGCTCGCTTGCTAGGCTCCATAACATTTTATTGCCTGCTTGTGAGCCGTATCGTATTAAAAGTACGTGAACATACCTCAAGCAAGCCTTAAACGAACGTCCTCTATGTATCCCTCCATCAGAGATAATTACGCTGAGCTGTACAGTGGTATGAACGTGGCACACTAACGACTCTCCAGCTATTAGTCTGCGCAGAGCCTTGCACCATCATTATCATCTCTATCATGCTCCTTCGAGCAACCACACAAGATTTCCCAACAATGACATTCTGGCAAAATGCTGAATCTGGACGGAGTGGCCGCTCCTCTCCTGAGCACCGATAGTCGGCGCGATCCACTCTTGTAGTGGTCGCCACGGTAACGAGTGTATCCGGTCGCATTTGAGTTGACACGATAAAGCCCAATGATCGTAAAAAACGAGATGTGGTGGTATCGGAATACAAGATTTTATTGCAGTAGTCTGCAATCTTGAAAGAGCAAATTTGTCTTGTAGTCTGAGCCGGCATTGCATGTTGTCTGTCTCAGACGTGTTTTCTGTTCCACACAGCCGACATGTTTTAAAAAAAAAATCTATATATATTTTTTTAAATAACTTAATTGTCCATCATATATTTACAGGACGACGCCAAAAGACACGCCACAAGGCTAAAAATAAACTAGCTTTTGGATTCAAATATACTGTGCACGATGGCGACGTGGAGTAAATGCCTTTTGCGGAGCCAATCAATGAGGTCATTGATCGGATCGGCGAATTATGACATTAAAGCCGATCAGCATAAAATGCTAATTATCGGCCGATACCGATAAGGCCGATAAAATCGGTGTGAATGTGAGAGGTTGGCAGGTCAAGAGTGCATGGAAGTAATCATCCTTTGTATCTATTGTGAGTAGATGTCTGTTTGCCAGTCCCATTTTGTACTGAGTGATATGTTCTGTGTATTATCTTAACTGTAGGTCTGTATTGGTTGTGGTGTTGTAAAAAACTACTTGTTTTGACAGAGAATACATGAAACAAACACACATAGACAAAGTAACTTGCGCAGTTTATTATCTTTGCAAAATGGCCAGACAATTAGACATGGAGACATGCAACATCTCGACGGTCTGGCCAAGAGGGGGTTTCAAAGATTTTTTCAAATGATTTTTATTTTTTATACCATCCTACATGTAAATGGTTTAGACTAAGGCTGTAAAAATTAACACTATTGTTCTTGATCAGACAAACTGGAGTCACACTTGAATAATCTATTCAGTCCCAGGTGTTGCGATTCGCTATTAAAGGTACAAGTTATACGATACAATTTTCCATTACACGCCTTCCTTTTGGTTATTCTTTAATCACTTACTCTTGGATGGTTACATTGGTTACACATACATCAAACTCAGAAATTGACATAAAGTTAAGCCGCGTTATCATAGTGGATGAGTATGTAAACATTGCTGCAGAAAGAATAAGACTGGTCAATTGTTGGGCTTTAAAGGATTTGCATTATGGCCCATGTGATTTGTTTGTTGTGGATATATATTTTAAATCCATGGTTGTTCCATGTTCCGTTGCACCCAATTGGTAGTCACCTCCACTGGACCTTCGCTACTCGCTCAGCATTCCAATCTCATAACGGATGCAGCAGAGCATGTGGTGAAGAGTTTGTTCCTTTTGAGTAGGGATGGGCGAGTACCGATACCAGGTATCGGGTCGATACTGGCCTTATTTCTAGGTATCAGGTACACATGAAGGCTGCTGATACCACCCACCGATACTTAAGGTAAAATAAAAAACTGACATGGAATAAGTCCTCCTCACCAGTAGTTGGCACTATAGTGCAGTGATTAGACTCATTAGCGAATAATAACGTGTCAGGAAGAAAGAAAAGTATTTGTTTACAATTAATTGTCAATGTATTAATTTAAATTTTATGTATCAAAAGTACCAGTGGTATGGGTACTCTGTATCGGTGAGTACTGAAGTTTGAGTACTCGTATTGGTCTTGGTCCTTTCGGCTTGTCCCGTTAGGGGTCATCAGAGTCCTTCATCCTTTTGCATGTAAGCCTATCTTCTGCCTCTTTCTCTACAACACCAAAACACCAACTGCCCTCATATCTTCCCTCACCACATCTATCAACCTTCTCTTTGGTCTTCCTTGAGTTCTCTTGCTTGGCAGCTCCATCCTACTCACCGTTCTACCAATGTACTCACTATCTCTCTTCTGGACGTGTCCAAACCATCGAAGTCTGCTCTCTCTAACTTTGTCTCCAAAACATCTAACGTTTGCCGTCCCTCTTATGAGCTCATTTCTGATCCTATCCAATCCAACCTGGTCACTCCTAGAGAGAACCGCAACGTCTTCATTTCCGCCACCACCCTCTCTGCTTCCTGTTCTCTCTTCAGTGCCACTGTCTCTAATCCGTACATCATGGCTGGCCTCACCACTGTCCATCCTAGCAGAGACTCTTCTGTCACGTAACACACCTGACACCTTCCTCCACCGGTTCCAACCTGCTTGGACTCGCTTCACTTCCTTACCACACTCACCATTGCTCTAGACTGGAGACCCCAAGTATTTAAAGTCCTCAACGCTCGCTATCTCTTCTCCCTGGAGCCTCACTTTTCCACCGCCACCTCTCATTCATGCACATATACTGTCTTACTTCGGCTAATCTCCATTCCTCTCCTTTCCAGTGGATGCCTTTCTAACTGTTCCTCCACCTTCTCCCTGCAGATCACAATGTCATCTGCAAATATCATGGTCCACGAGGACTCGAATATAACCTCATCTCACAAATACTCACTTCTGTCCTGAGTCTAGCCTCCACCACTCTTTCCCATAACTTCATTGTGTGGCTCATTACCTTTATTCCTCTGTAGTACCCACAGCTCCTTATTCTTAAAAATGGGCACCAGCACACTTTTCCTCCATTCCTCAGGCATCTTCTCACCTGCTAGAATTCTGTTGAACAAGGTGGTCAAAACCAACTGCCTTTCCATTTTTCATCCTCTTTAGTGCCTTTTTAACTTCCCCCTTACTTCCTGGTCCACCACACTTGTCTTTTCTACTATTCCTTCTCTCTCATTTTCTTCATTCATCAACTCTTCAAAAAATATTGAAAACTCGTACTGGTATCCGTCTGGAAAAAAAGTGACGAACATGCCTACTTTTGAGGATTGTTGGCAAGTCGTCTGTTGGTCAGATGAAGTTGTGATCTTCCTGCGGTGCTGTGTATCCATGTTGCTCATTTGGTGTGAGCAGGACTTCTATGCTTTCTCCTCTGGTCCTCCACCATGGTAACTATATGAACTGGAATGAACTGCTTGGTATTGTATTGTAGCCTTTGCCTGTTTCTAATGGAAGGAACATAGAAGATAAATTAGTCTGGAACAGATTGTAATTTGACTTTTAACATGCCCAGCTTTTGTATTAAGTGGTCTGCCATTGACATCCCCTGGTCTAAACCCCCCAGTAGGGCAAGTAAAAACTCAAATTTGGGAAGAATAAGAAACCTGAGAAGGCACCATAGTTGGAGGGATCCCCTTTCAGGATGACCAGGCTACAATGGATTTCGAGTGGGCAACATTTATTACATTGTATGTTAATTTTCCTCTTTGGCCCGGAGGACACGACGTCCACAATTTCCAAAAACAATTTGAAATGTGGACTCGTTGGCCCACAAAACAGTTTTCCATTTTGCATCAGTGCAACTTAGATGACCTCGGGCCCAGAGAAGCCAGCGGAGTTTCTGGGTGTTGTTGATAAATGGCTTTTGCTTTGCATAGTAGAGTTTCAAGTTGCAATTACGGATGTAGCGCCGAACTGTATTTACTGACATTGGTTTTCTGAAGTTTTCCTGAGCCCATGCGGTGATATCCTTTACACATTGATGTCAGTGTTTGATGCAGTACCGCCTGAGGGATCGAATGTCACGGGCATTCAAAGTTGGTTTTCGGCCTTGCCGCTTACATGCAGTGATTTCTCCAGACTCTCTGAACCTTTTGATAATATTATGGAACGTCCCACATCCCAAAAACATGCGTGGTAGGTTAATTGACAACTCTAAATTGCCCGTAGGTGTTAATGTGAGTGTGAATGGTTGGTTGTTTGTATGTGCTCTGTGATTGGCTGGCAACCAGTTCAGGGTGTACCCCGCCTCCTGCCCGATGATAGCTGGCAAAAACAAAATTAGAAAGCGCTCGCTGGTAATGTGAGCGAAGCAATCAAAATTGTCAGAAGTCAATAGTGCACATTATACATAAGTATAGGGGGAAATGGAAAAAAACTAAAACTTTTCCATTTTATAAATGTATGCTGCCATCTAGAGGTTATGAAAAAGCTGTACACTTTCAATTCAATATGCCACCACCACCTAGAGGTTATGAAGAAGGTGTACACTTTCATTCTAATATGCCACCACCACCTAGAGGTTATGGAAAGATGTAGCCTACACTTTCATTCCAATATGACAGGGGTACATATGATTGCATATCAGAATCAGAATCATCTTTATTTGGCCAAGTATGTCCAAAAAACACAGACGTAATTTGCCTCCGGTAGTTGGAGCCGCTCTAGTATGACAACAGACACTCTTGAGACATAAAGATTGAGAAAAACAGTCACTGAGCAATAAAGGGTTGCTAGTTATCTTGTAATCCCAGTACAATAGTTTTTATTTTATTTTATTTTATTTTATTTTATTTTTTTTGACAATTGTGCAAAAAGAGGCAGAGTCCTCTAGCACTTAGAGCAGTTTGAATGACTAATATAGCAATAGTCCGGTGCAATGACCATTGTGCAAAGGGCGCTGAGACTTCAAGGAGTGTATGCAGTTTAAAGTGACTAGTCACGCGATAATCTGGGACAATGTTGATTGTGCAAATGTTGCAGATACTCCTCAGTCAGTGTGCAAGTGGTGCAGATGCTACTCTGGCATGAGTGGCCAGTATTGGTCAACAACAGATATGCAATTCGTGCAGCGTGGCGAGACTACTACAGTGAGTGCACGAGTAATGTATAATTGGCCCGACAGAACTGTGAAAAGAAACTCAAGACAAACAAAATTGGCAGCATGTTGCAATGGAATTGTAGGTTAGCTGTTTAAGAAGTTGATGGCAAGAAGGAAGAAGCTGTTTGAATGTCTGCTAGTTCTAGTTTGCATTGAGCGGTAGCGCCTACCTGAGGGAAGGAGCTGGAAGAGCTGGTGACCAGGAGGTGGCGGGTCCAAGAGGATTTTGCACGCTCTTGTCTTAGTTCTGGCAGCGTGCAAGCCCTCAAGGCTGGGTAGGGGGGTACCGACAATTTTGCAGAGGTTTTGATTGTCCGTTGCAGTCGGAGTTTGTCCTTTTTTGTAGCAGCACCAAACCAGACTGTGATGGAAGAACACAGGACTGATTCGATGACCGCTGTGTAGAACTGCGGATGTGCCGCAGGAAGCACATCCTCTGCTGGGCCTTTTTGAGGGCGGAGTTGATGTTGATCGCCCACTTCAGGTCCTGAGAGACTGTAATTTCCAGGAACTTGAAGGTCTCGACGGTTGACACAAGGCAGTTGGACAGCGTGAGGGGCAGCTGTGGCGAAGTATGCCTCCTGAAGTCCACGATCATCTCTACAGTCTTGAGCGTGTTCTGTTCCAGGTTGTGTCGGCCGCACCACAGCTCCAGCCGCTCCACTTCATGTCGATATGCAGACTTGTCACCGTCCTTCATGAGGCCGATGACAGTGTGTCATCTGCAAACTTCAGGAGTTTGACAGCCGGGTGTGTTGAGGTGCAGTCGTTCGTGTAGAGAGAGAAGAGCAGCGGAGAGAGGACACAACCTTGGGGCGCCCCAGTGCTGATGCTGCGTGTGGTTGAGGTGGCCTACCCCAGCCTCACCTGCTGTGTCCTGTGTGTACATTGAGGACAAAAATTAACTTAAAGCATTTTAGCAAATGGCTGCAATATAAAAAAGTTAAATATTTAAGGGTGTCTGAATACTTTCCATACCCACTGTATCTACAGTTGTGCTCATAAGTTTACATAACCAGGCAGAATTTGTGAAAGTATTGTTTTGTTTTGATATCATTAATCATTAATTTCTTTATGGTTATGTTTTGTTTAATCCATCCATCTTCTTCCGCTGAGGAGAGGGGCGGAGCTGTCTTTACTTTTCTGAAAAGCTTGACAGTTTAATTTAAATCCCATTAAAATAAAATTTTATGTGTTTCGCCTGATCCTATTTGTTTTCTTTAAAGAATTGTACAATCTTACAAAATCTGCTTTGGTAATCAAACATATGAGGACAACTGTGTGTTTTCTCATTTGCTCAATACAAGTAGGTCTGTGAATTTAAAAATGAGAGCAAGTAAATAAAAATAAAGTTTTAAACTAAAGTGCTTAACTTCAGAATTCTTTGAAAAAACTAACAAAATATAGATAATATTTCCACGTTTTGATCATATGGGTAGAAGCGAAATCATGCATTGTAAAAATGCATTATAGGAAGGAAGGGTTTTCCAGAATTTTGAGGTCAACTTTGGGGGTGTGTATTATACATGGGTGCGCATTGTACACGAGAAATTACGGTAATTGCATTTCCATTCATTTTAATGGACGTTCGGGTTACAAACGGGGTCATGGAACAAATTAAGTTCATAACCTGAGGTTCCACTGTAGATTAATATTGAAACAGTTCATATTTAAAAGAAATTACATGCTAAGTCTGCTTGCAATTTAGTTAGCAGTGTGGCCGTAAAATAGAGGCTTGACGACACTGTACCAATAATGACTCACAGCACGTACACTCTGAATGCATCCATCCATCCATCCATCCATCCATTTTCTGAGCCGCTTCTCCTCACTAGGGTCGCGGAATGCAACCAGATTATTTCAAAATCTCCACCACTATTTTATGATCCCCAAAAAGTGGTCAGTAGCTCAACGGTAAGAACTTGGACTTTGGAACCAGAGGGTTACTGATTGAGTCCCGCTGTGAAGATGTCAAAGAGGAACTCATTGTTGGAGAGATGCTAGTCTTCCTGCGGGCCACTGTCGAAGTGCTCATAAGCAGTGGTGATTTCTGATATGGGCAGCTCCCTGGGGCAGCATCCTGGTGGGGGGGGGCACACTGGTCCCCCCACTCCCCCGCCCCCCATTAACGATCGGCCAGAGGTGCGCAATTGACAGTTGTCGCACATGGCACATACACGTCGAACAGCTGTTTGGAAAATCAACCCACAAAAAAATCTCAGGCAGCACCCCCCCCCAAAGCACAAATCATGAAAACTCTTGTTATTGGGGTGTTTAGCTGTAGTTATGCCTTGACATAGGCAAATGGGTCAATTTTAACTTTTATTACAATTTGAACAAGTTCTCTTGTGTCACTATTGCAGCTCAGGAGTCATTTGGTAATGGCAAGACAGTAGGAGAGACAGAGAGACCAAGTGAAAAGGCGGACTGGAGCTCAAGGTCGGCAAAATCTGTAAACAAGGAATCTCAGGACATCTCAGGTACCTAATATCCACTGTGTATCAGTCATTTCAAAATACCTAACGCATTTCAAAGAAACCAAATGTGCTGTACTATTACCTGCATGTCTCCAGAGGATACGCTAAACTTCTGGAAAGGAATTGCTGATGTGGGTTTGCTGGGTGAAGTCGTGACCAAAATCAGTACTGAGCTGCTGGATCTGCTGAACAGCTTGCATTTGCTGAAGGAGTCAGTTGTCTTGCAGAACACAGGTACAGAGATTTTTACTTGTTGCCAGACAAGATAATCAGACCAAATTTAATATTGAGGGCAAAAGCTCAGAGAATCGGTAGAAGAAGCACCTGGAATCAGCAATGGTTCTGTGGTTGCAAAAGCTAAACTTGTTTATCCTTTCTCTCTGACCAATTGATCACAATTCCTCTCCGGTAGAAGTTGCAGTGCTTAGTAACCTTGGCCAGGTGTTTGGACTGCTCAACTCTGTCAAGAAGATGGTGGTCAAGAGAAGGCTGCAAACTGATCCTAGCCAGGAGCAAATACTTGGCATTCTTTGCAGTGAGTATTGCACACATTGAAACACAAGGGTTTGCAAGGGTATTACCATACTATTTGCTGAAATGAAGAAATGACCTTCTGTATACCACGTAAATACTTTTTAGAACACAGAACACAGAAAGTTGAACACATTGTGACTTAACATGCATTTTCCTAATTGGACCCAACCCCCTGTCAAAAACATCTGTAAATCTGCAACAACAACAAAAAAAATATCGTTTAGGACAATATGAAAGCAGACAATAACTGTAATTATTTATTTATTTATTTATTTACCTGTCCTGTTCAGCTGCATGGCCATGCAGAATGGTGGATCTGTATGCATTTTCAGGAAACATCAGAATAATTGAAAAATAAAAAAATGAGTATCCTAAAATAAGCAGAATACGGCAAAATTATTGGTTCCAGCCTCATATGTTGATCAGAGTTTTGATTTAAGGTTTTGGTGGGCCTTAGGATTTTAAATTGGGCAGACCACAGACTTGTTGGAATGACTGGGTTAGTGTTTCATTCCAAACATGTCAGAAAATAGGGAGTAATGTCGATCACTTTTCCAAAAGCGGAAGTCCATGAATGTCTTATTTTGCTTAAAACACAAAGGGAACTTGTTTGCTTTGACAGAGGACTAAGGAAATCTGAAAGTAGTCCAATTTGACTAAAACTCTGAGGATTTGAAATCTTAATTTTTATTTAAAAAGTGGTTCAATTCTTTTTCACTTCCTTTCCATCTTGTGTCATCATTTGACGTCATTGTATTTCAAAGCAATAGAAGTTGTCCAATTTTCATTATTGCATTTTCCTTTGGTTTGGTAAATTCAGTCAAGATCATGAATGTATTGTTGAGATATTTTATTTATTGTCCTGCAGAAGGTGCTTAATTAATGTGTCGAACATTCCACTGTAAAAAAACAAAATCTATATAATTACAAAGTAATTGAAGGCAGAGAAGCAATGCTATGCCGTGGATGGAGAATGTGAGGTCCACCGGTTTCTAAAAACAATTTCGTAGTTGTGTTTCACGGTAACAAAAAACTGTTCTATATAATATATCTACTAATATGTACAGAGCATGACATGGGAATTTTATTTTGGCCATCATATAGTTGTGACATGCACACAAAATGCTAATATATGGACACAAATAGGTGTAATTTGCGCACAAAATACTAATTGGTGGGTTTGTTATCATTCCGATTAACAACTAAGCGAATGGTTCGCACCTTTGCTAGAAACTGCAATCTCAAGACTCTCCTCTAGGGCCTTGACCAGTGCAGGCAGTGACTCCTTGCTTGGAGAAGCAGTTACAGAGGTTGCAGTTACCGCAGCTGGTGTCCCACTAAGCTGAGGAACATCAGGAGCACCATGTTAGAAGGGTAGGTCCACCTGACTGGCAACGCCAGATGAGATAATTCCACAAGACAGCAAGCTGGAGCAGCTGGAATGACATGCCAAGACAGAGGGGAGCGCCAGACGCCGCTGTGTGCTCCACCTGCTTGAATGACAAATCGAGGCCTTCTTAGAGATGTTTTGGAAGTTTTACCTCCAGATCACAGCAGCGCCTGAACTTGAGAGGTTGCACTGCAGCCATCATCAACCACCTGTATTTGAGTGTGCCTGACAAACATGCCATGGTTTTCCTCTCTTTCCATGGATATGCTCTTGACAGTGACAGCAGTGTGGCCAATCTCACACCGCTCATCACTGTTTCTATTATGGGTGCAAATAATAACCCACCCCAATAGGGTCCTAACGGCGTAGGGTCAATTCCCACATGACTTCCCAGGGTTTGGGCAACTTAAAAGCCTTGGTTCCTATCAACAACTCCACATCTGCTTGGATGTGAGGAAAATCAACAGTGTTCAAATATGTCCATTTAGCCAGTTCATCTCTGTTGATAATGTCTGTACTCACAGGCACCCTCCCCTGGGTGTAGACTTCTGGCAGATAATAATACCGGTTTCCAGTTAGGCCTGAAATCTCCAGACATCTCACCCTGTAGCTGGAAGCTAATGCTCTTGGGTCCAAAGTTTTCAAACTGATTTGAGCCTTTTGCTCCTGTCACACTCAGCTTCCTCATTAGGGTTTCTGTGCAAAATGTGGCTCTACTGCCTGGATCCAAAAATGCTAGGTTTGAATGATTTTGTTGCCTCAGCACAACTTGCAAGTGAAGCGCTTACCGTAGTCCTTGCTCCTTTGCCCAATGCGAAAGCAAACAAAGCAGACTCCTTTCTCCTTTAGAAAGTTCATCATGTCCCTTTGTGCTTTATCTTCAAATCGTGGACACTCCTCCAGTAGGTGACCTTTATTGCAGCACAAACAAATGCTGTTGATCTTTGCAATTGACATTATTTGCTGCCTTTAAAAGTTGGCTTTTGACTGTGATTTGGTTGATTTGACTGTGATTTGGTTGATACGCACCAACTCCTTTGGCTGACCTCTTGTGTATTTGTCCAGCAAAAACAGTCATATTTGTTGCTGGCATTGTGCTCCACACACTGTTCAAAGGCTCTGATAAATGTCCTAAACTGTAGCGGATCTCAGTCAAATTATGCTATTTCTCTTGGGGGTAGTAAATGAGCCGCTTGTTGTATTAGCAGTGTTGATATTTCATTTTGCCTTTGCAGTAGGTGATAGTGTTGATTTTTCATCTTTATTTTGTAGCTGTACCAGTACTGGTAGTGGGTCCCCCTTCCCATGTGCTCACCACCTGTGGGAGGGGCCATAGGGGTCGGGTGCAGTGTGAGCTGGGTGGTGGCCGAAGGTAGGGACCTTGGTTACAGAACCTGGCTCTAGGGATGTGGAATGTCACCTGTCTGGCAGGGAAGGAGCCCGAGCTGGTGTGTGAGGTCAGCAGTTCCGACTAGATATAGTCGGACTCGCCTCCACACATGGCTTGTGCTCTGGTACCAGTTCTCTTGAGAGGAGTTGGACTCTCTTCCACTCTGGAGTTGCCCACGGTGAGAAGCGCCGAGCAGGTGTGGGTATTGTTCCCCGGCTCGGCGCCTGTACGTTGGGGTTCACCCCAGTGGACGGGAGGGAAGAAAGAAGAACAGTCAGTCAACTTCGGGTGGGAGGACGGGACCTGACTGTTTCTTGTGCCTATGCACCAAACAGCAGTTCAGAGTACCCACCGTTTTTGGAGTCCTCCAATCGTTCTGGTGGGGGACTTCAATGCTCACGTGGGCAATGATATTGAGACCTGAAAGGGCGTGATTGGGAGGAACATGTTGTGAGGGTCTGCTGGGAACGTTTCACAGAATCCCCTATCAGAAGGAGTTTCAACTCCCACCTCCGAGAGAACTTTGGTCATGTTCTGGGGGAGGCGGGGGACATTGAGTCAGGGTGGACCATGTTCCGCGCCTCAATTGCTGAGGCGACCGACCGGAGCGGTTGGCCGTAAGGTTTTCGGTGCCTGTCGTGGCGGCAATCCCCGCACCCGTTGGTGGACACCAACGGTGAGGGATGCCGTCAAGATGAAGAAGGAGTCCTATCGAGCCTTTTTGGCCTGTGGGACTCCTGAGGCAGCTGATGGGTACCGGCTGGCCAAGCGGAATGCAGCTTTGGTGGTCGTTGAAGCAAAAAACCCAGTATGGGAGGAGTTCCGTGAGGCCATGGAGAAAGTGTTCCGGACGGGGCTTCGAGGAAATTCTGGTCCACCATCCGGCTTCTCAGGAGAAGCAAGCAGTGCACTATCAACACTGTGTATAGTGGGACTGGGGCACTGCTGATCGGGACGTCATGAGTCGGTGGGGAGAATACTTCGTAGACCTCCTCAATTCCACCGACACGCCTTCTCATGAGGAAGCCGAGTCTGGTGTCTCTGAGCCGGGCTCTCCGATCTCTGGGGCTGAGGTCACTGTGGTGGTTAAAAAGCTCCTCTGTGGCAGGGCCCCGGGGGTGGATGAGATTCGGCCGGAATTCCTAAAGGCTCTGGATTTTATGGGGCTGTCCTGGTTGACACGCCTCTGCGTCGATTCAGGGGTGCTGGAGAGGAGGGTCCGTCGGGAAGTCGACTCTCAGGTTCAGGACGAGCAGTGTGGTTTTCGTCCTGGCCGTGGAACAGTGGACTAGCTCTTCACCCTCGGCAGGGTCCTCGAGGGTGCATTGGCGTTCGCGCAACCAGTCTACATGTGTTTTGTGGACTTGGAGAAGGCGTTCAACCGTGTCCCTCGGGGAGTCCTGTGGGGGGTGCTTGAGGAGTATGCGGTACCGAACCCCCTGTTACGTGCTGTTCGGTCCCTGTACGGCCGGTGTCAGAGTTTGGTCCTCATTGCCGGCAGTAAGTCGGACTCGTTTCGGGTGAGGGTTGATCTCCGCCAAGGCAGCCCTTTGTCACCGAATCTGTTCATAACTTTTATGGACAGAATTTCCAGGCGTAGCCGAGGCGTAGAGGGGGTCCGGTTTGGTAGCCTCAGAATTGCATCTCTGCTTTTTGCCCAAGGGGAGGAGTTCAAGTATCTTGGGGTCTTGTTCACGAGTGAGGGAAGAATGGAACGGCAGATCGACAGGTGGATCGGTGCAGCGTCTGCAGTGATGTAGACTTTGCATCAGTCCGTTGTGGTCAAGAAGGAGCAAAGCCGAAAGTCGAAGCTCTCAATTTACCGGTCAATCTACATTCCAACCTTCACCTATGGTCACGAGCTTTGGGTTGTGACCGAAAGAACAAGATCCCAGATACAAGCGGCCAAAATGAGTTTCCTATGCACGGTGTCTTGGCTCTCCCTTAGAGAGAGAGTGAGAGGGTCGGTCATCCGGGAGGAGCTCGGAGTAGAGCCGCTGCTCCTCCACATTGAGAGGAGCCAGATGAGGTGGCTGGAGCATCTGATTCGGATGCCTCTCGGTGAGGTGTTCCGGCCACGTCCCACCGGGAGGAGACGCCAGGGACAACCCAGTACACGCTGGAGAGACTTCCTGCTGGCCTCGGGGTGCCTCGGGATCCCCCCGGTAAACCCCCGGAAGAGCTGGATCAAGTTGCTGGGGACAGGGAAGTCTGGGCGTCCCTGCTAAAGCTCCTGTACCCGCGACCCGACCTCGGGCAAGCGGAAGAAAATGGATGTATGGATGGATGGATGGTTGATGGCCCAAAAGAGGTGCAGTTATAGTTTGGCCGAGCGTTATTCCAGTCAGCTGACCATCCTGACTGTTACTTTGTGTTGGGTTATATGCAAGAGGGTTGATAAAGTGTGGACTTTGTGAGTCCACAAGTGTACTCGATGTTGATATTCGTTTCCATTATGGTTGAGACTTGCTTTTTCTCGATGTTTCAAAGTGGAAGTGTCCTTTAATTGTTTTCCTTTTTCAAAATAAGATTGGATTCCATCATGTGTGTTGGAGGGTGCTGGAAAGATGATAAAACTGTCAACTGTAGCAGTCATCTCTGTATCGAGTTACAACTTCCATCCATCCATCCATTTTCTACCGCTTATCCGAGGTCGGGTAGCGGGGGCAGTAGCTTTAGCAGGGACGCCCAGACTTCCCTCTCCCCAGCCACTTCATCCATCTCTTCCGGGGGGATCCCGAGGCGTTCCCAGGCCAGCCGAATGATGTGGTCTCTCCAGCGTGTCCTGGGTCGTCCCTTGGGTCTGGGGTGGGACATGCCCGGAACACTTCACCAGGGAGGCGTCCGGGAGGCATCCAAATCAGATGCCCCCTGTCGATCTCCTGTTCTCTTCTTCCCTCACTCGTGTACAAGACCCCAATATACTTGAACTCCTCCACTTTGGGCAGGATCTCATCCCCGACCCGGAGAGGGCACGCCACCCTTTTCTGACTGAGGACCATGGTCTGAGATTTGGAGGTGGTGATTCTCATCCCAGCCGCTTCACACTCAGCTGCGAACTGCTCCAGTGAGAGTTGGAGGTCACGGCTTGATGAAGCCAACAGAACCACATCATCTGCAAAAAGCAGAAATGCAATACTGAGGCCACCAAACCGGAACCCCTCTACGCCTTGGCTGCGCCTAGAAATTCTGTCCTTAAAAGTTATGAATAGAATCGGTGACAAAGGGCAGCCTTGGCGGAGTCCAACCCTCACCCGAAACGAGTCCGACTTACTGCCGGATATGCGGACCAAACTCTGACTCCGGTCGTACAGGGACCGAACAGCTCATATCAGGGGTTTCGGTACCCCATACCCCCTAAGCACCCCCCAAAAGACCCCCCGAGGGACACGGTCGAAGGCCTTCTCCAAGTCCACAAAACACATGTAGACTTGTTGCGCGAACTCCAATGCACCCTCGAGGACCCTGCCGAGGGTGAAGAGCTGGTCCACTGTTCCACGGCCAGGACGAAAACCACACTGCTCCTCCTGAATCTGAGATTCATCTTCCCGACAGACCCTCCTCTCCAGCACCCCTGAATAGACCTTACCAGGGAGGCTGAGGAGTGTGATCCCCATGTAGTTGGAACACACCCTCCGGTCCCCCTTCTTAAAAAGGGGGACCACCACCCTAGTCTGCCAATCCAGAGGCACTGTCCCCGATGTCCACGCGATGTTGCAGAGGCGTGTCAACCAGGACAGCACCACAACATCCAGAGACATGAGGAACTCCGGGCGAATCTCATTCACCCCCGGGGCCTTGCCACCGAGGAGCTTTTTAACCACCTCGGTGACCTCAACCCCAGAGATAGGAGAGCCCGCCTCAGAGAACCGAGACTCTGCTCCCTCATGGGAAGGCGTGCCGGTGCAAGTGAGGAGGTCTTCAAAGTATTCTCCCCATCGGCTCACAACGTCGAGGTCAGCAGCGCCCCATCCCCACTATACACAGTGTTGATGGTGCACTGCTTCCCCCTCATGAGACACCGGATGGTGGACCAGAATTTCCACGAAGCCGTCCAGAAGTCTTTCTCCATGTCCTCACCGAACTCCTCCCATGCCCGAGTTTTTGCTTCAGCGACCAATAAAGCTGCATTCCGCTTGGCCAGCCGGTACCCATCACCTGCCTCAGGAGTCCCACAGGCCAAAAAGGCCCGATAGGGCTCCTTCTTCAGCATGACGGCATCCCTCACCATTGGTTTCCACCAATTGGTTCGGGGATTGCCGCCACGGCAGGCACCAACCACCTTACGGCCACAGTTGCGGTCGGCCGCCTCAGCAATGGAGGCGCGGAACATGGTCCACTCGGACTCGATGTCCCCCGCCTCCCCCGGAACATGAGCAAAGTTCTGTCGGAGGTGGGAGTTGAAACTCCTTCTGACAGGGGATTCCGCCAGACGTTCCCAGCAGACCCTCACAATACGTTTGGGCCTGCCACGTCGGACCGGCATCTTTCCCCACCATCGGAGCCAACTCACCACCAGGTGGTGATCAGTTGACAGCTCCGCCTCTCTCTTCATCTGACTGTCCAAGACATGCGGCCGCAAGTTCGATGACACAAAGTCGATCATCGAACTGCGACCTAGGGTGTCCTGGTGCCATGTGCATGTGTGGAATTCTGCGCCAGCAGTGGCCCAATGGTTAAGCCTGTCACCGTGGGGGACCTATGTTCAGGACCCCGACTCGACCATCCCCCGGACTCACGACTGTGGTGTCCTTGAGCAAGACACTGATACCCCGAAATGCTCCCCGGGCGCTTCAGCTGCACCCTGCTCCAGTGTGTTCCACTAACATGTGTATGTGTTCACTGTGATGGGTAAAATTCAGAGAACAACGTGCATGCATGCTTGTTCATGACAATAAAAGGTGATTCTTCTTCTTCTTCTACTTCTTCTTCTACCTCCGCTCTTGTAGGTCACCTTATGTTCCTGCCTCTTCTGGAAAAAATTGTTCACTACAGCCATTTACACACTTTTGCAAAGTCTACCACCATCTGTCCTTCCAAGTTCTTTTCCTGGATGCTGTACTTACCCATTTACTTCTTCATCACTCCTGTTTCCTTCACCAACATGCCCATTGCAATCTGCACCAATCTTGACTCTCTCTCTCTCTGGGATGTTCAGAACTACATCGTCTCGCTCCTTCCAGAATTTTTCTTTCACGTCTCACTCACATCCTTCCTGTGGGGCATAGCCGCAAATCACATTATACATGACACCCTCAATTTCAAGTTTTAGCCACATCACTCGATCTGATACTCTTTTCACCTCCAAGACATTCTTCGCTAACTCTTCTTTTAAAATAACCCCTCTACTCCATATCACTTCCCATCTACACCATGGTAAAATAATTTAAACCCTGCCCCAAAACCTTCAGCTTTACTGCTTTTCCACCTGCTCTCCAGGGGCCTCATGTACAAAAGGTGCATACGCACAAAAACATGGCGTACGTTCTTTTTCACGGAAAAGTTCAGATGTATCAAGAGTGAAATGACCGTGGAAATGTGCGATGCCTCACCCCAACTTCATGGGTGGCATACGCACGCGGGCGTGCTGGAGCCTATCCAAGCTATCATCGGGCAGGAGGCGGGGTAAACCCTGAACTGGTTTCCAGCCAATCGCAGGGCACATACAAACAAACAACCATTCGCACTCAGAGTCACACCTACGGGCAATTTAGAGTTGTCAATTAACCTAGCATGCATGTTTTTGGGATGTGGGAGGAAACCGGAGTGCCCGGAGAAAACCCACGCAGGCACGGGGAGAACATGCAAACTCCACACAGGCAGGGCCGGGGATTGAACCCCGGTCTTCAGAACTGTGAGGCAGACGCTCTAACCAGTCGCTCACCGTGCCGCCTTCTATTTGAATTCAAAATATTTATTACAAATATCATACATACAACATTTATGCACCTAAATGTCTGACCACTTCTTTTTTAGTTCAGTGCGTGTGCGCTGTTCTGACTCCACAGCATTGACAGCCGCACACATGTTCTCCCATGGACTCCTCTTTTGCTTGTTGTTAATGACGGAGGACAGCATGCCAAAAGGGGATTTTCTTGCATACCTCCACTTCATTGAGCAACTTGTCATTCAGAAAAAAATAAATCTTCATTACCTAGCTCATTTTCCTTTTTTTCTGATCATGCAGAGATCGGGATCTCAGGTGCAGGGTTCATTTCAATATGATTTGCATATTTAAATGTGGACAGGGAGGAGTCGGCTACTCCAACGTGCGCTCAATTCTACGTTGATTTGGATGTACGAAGCAAATGTGCTTGGATTCATGCGTACGCACAGATCCATACATCTGGATATTTTTGTCCGTCCGACGTTTTCTGGATTTGAGCGTACGCCATGTTTCAGTAGGAAATCCACGCAAGTCTGTACATGAGGCCCCTGGACACACAATATATCAACCTTTCTCCTAATCATCATGTCAACCAACTCCCGAGATTAGTCATAGTCCCAACGTTCAAAGTCCCCAAATTAAATTTCTAGGCTCTGTGCTTTCCTCTTTTTTTCTGCCTAAGAACATGCTTTCCACCTATCCTTTGTCTCCGATCCACAGCAGCTGAATTTCCACCGGCGCCCTGCAGGTTAACGGTGCCGGGGGCGGACGTTATTAACCTGGGCCACGACCGATCCGATATGGAATTCTTTAGATGAAGATATTTGGCAAAATTTTAAGCCAGATGCCTTTCCTGACGCATTTATCCGGCCTTGGGACCGGCCTACAGTTTGCACTGGCTTGTGCCCCCCATTGGACTGCATTGAGAGCAAATGCTCTGTGGAATATCATTTTATTCACAAGGAATAAAATATTTGTATCCACCTGACTATCGTCCTCAGAGAGCGGATGATCTGTGGAATATAATTTCAGTCACAAGGAATAAAATATTTGTAATCCACCGGGCTGCCGCACTTAAAGAGCGGATGCTGTGTGGTATGATGTTCTTCATACCACTTCTTGAGGTTGTCCTTCACCCATGATGCTGTTCCAAGACTAAATTTCTCTCTTCGCCACATGCTTTCTCTCGGCATTCTCAACAAGTATTAGATGAATGAAAAATGTCACAGCAAACCAAAGCAGTAGGTCAGTCGTTAATACGTCTGCCATGGACGTTGTCACAGGAAAGGTCTTTTGTTGCTCTTGTCTTTAACATAAAAGTTATTTCTTCTTTGTGGCATGCCTATTTCAGTGCTGTGACATTTTTATTTTTTTTTTCCAGGAAATACCTTTCCTCAAAGAAAACTATTTTATGTCAACTGTGTCAGATCTCGCTTACCCCAGGCTCTCCTGCACCTTAGGCACTAATGGAGCCCTCACCGGCTCTCCGTTTAAAGGGTGAAAGCTCCCCGTTATCCCTGCGCATTACACAATGGACCGTAAATGGTGACGGGAGCTTGCTTAAGCCGGTGTCGAGAAAGATTCACCTATGTTCTAACGGCCTCCTCTCAAGCGTCAGCCCCGCTTAAGTTAGGCCACACCTCGACAGAGTAACCTTAGCAGATGTCAGGCGAAACTCTAACCACGCTTCTTTAAAGCTGCTCCCTCTAACGATCTTTTGCACTTGGTACTGACCTAGGAGGATTCGACTGTCTTTGCACGACAGTCAGGACCTGTTGTTATTTGGGTTATAGCCGAAACAGCCTTTCAAGAATAGGAGGAAAAATGGTCATAGGCTATGTTGGTAAAGTGTTATTATGTCTGCTAACATGGTTAACACTGTGCCTAACATTCTTAGAATAAAAGAAAGGGGCATTTTCTATTAGAAAAAGGCTCTTTTATGAATATAATTTTGCAAGGGCGTAAACATCAAACTGTAAAAATAAAAATAATAAAATTCACAAAAAGGAACTGTATGTGAAACATCTACTCACTCATAAATGAGGTCAAATATTTCAAGCCGATCCTTTGAGATGAAATCCAAAACAATCCAAAAACATCTGTCCTATGAAATAGTTGGTTCCATTCAAAGTCTCTTTCAAGGTAAATGAAAATTCCAAAATGTGAAAATCCAAAACATGATAAAAATAAAACCCAATTCAAAAGGAATATTAGATGGATCAGGTCAAGCATTCCTCCGACGAGCTTCTTCTTCAAAATGTGTATTAAGATTAGGTAAGGGTTTGAGGAGAGAGGTTAAGGGCTCTGTCCCTGAGGTCGTTGCAAAACTCACTTTGGTTTCACTTAATCTTTGTCGAAGATTTTTCAAGCAGTCTTTTAGAAGCTGGCGCTCTAATCATCTTGCGTATTACACAAAGATGGATGGGCGACTAAAGCCCTAAAAAGCAGAAGCATTCAGCTTGTATAGGACTGGCCGTGGTCAAGGGCATTACAGAACCAGACAGAACCGGCTCACCCTATTTGAAGTCCTTTGTTTCAGACAGAGGTTTCAGTTCCTCAGACAAACGGTAACATTTCACCATCTCTTTCCATTAGACAGCCCTTTCCTGTGTTGCTATGGAGATGACTTACAGTAACTTATTGCCCAATACGGGTGCACAGCTCACATCTGATCAGTCTTTTTTTAAAACGGTACTTGTGTGCATAACGTTATATCATCAAACATGACAACATGTATTCAGTAAATAACATTTCCTTGCTATCGCAATCACAATAAAAAGGTCCTATTACTTCATCATCGAACTCACATATCATAGTGTGGGCACAAATGATTGTGGGTCCTCGCTCTTGGTTACCATAAAGAACAATATATATGATGTGCTGCCAAAAGCTGTTCCAGATTATTTATGTTTGCTTAATATGCATTAAGCAAGCAAATGTTTGTAAGACCGTGTGTGGCATCTCTGTGTAAAAGACACGTCAATGACCTGTTTGACATCTATTTTGGCTCCATCTGGTGGACATTTGTGGTACGCCTGGTCAATCATATTAATACTTTTCTGGACCTGTATCCGATCAACAAATATTTTGTACCATCAATCATACACCTCATTCATTACATTATGCCACCACTCGACACAACTCAGGGTCATCTAACACGAAATTTATGAGTAGAGTTTCACAGTCATTTGGGAAGAAGAACTATAAACTCACACTTTGGTTCGTAGGACCCTTTACACTCCGAGCAAATTACCAATTTGCACTTGGATATTGTTTAGGGCCCCACATTAGGCGCCACGATTATAAAAATAAAAGAATAATAAAAATTACTAGAAGGAACTGGTTACGAAATGTCTACTCACTCATAAATGAACAATAAATACTTCAGTCCCAGAATTTGGAGGATAAATAAAAAATAGTCCCAAATAGGTTGATCCAAAAGGAAAAATGGTAAAACTATATATCAAACCAGCTGGTCTAAGCTCATAAACGCAAAGCCATGAAGCTACCATGTCACATGCTAAAATGCTATCTGCTGAAGTGAAGTCGCACAAAGGCTATTTCTGCCTTTTTTAATTAATGCCTTGTCTTTATATTTCAAGAAATGTTAAGTTTAAACTGAAATGTATCCATATTTGTGTTTTATTTCTTTTTGTTTGTTTGAAATTAGTTTCCTGCTGTACACAATGTGAATTTAAAAGGAAACCAATTGGTCGTTTGTTATTAAGTGAAATATTTTTTCTATTGTGTATACATTTTTCTTTAAGGAAGTTAAAATATATTTGATCTGACTACTCAATTATTCAATAGAATTTTCAGTAGTATATTCGAAGACTAAAATATTGGATAGCTGCAGCCCAAGAGGCATCCTAGGTCCACCTCCCAATGGGTTACGCATGGACCCCCGCCCCCACGCCTTTGAGTGGAGGGATAGGTCATGACAGTTGTTTATGCCTATGCACTAAACCAGTCCATGGGGATAGCACATATTAACTGCAATTTTTTTAAAGTAACTGCAACTGCAACTTGGTTTTGTAACTGGTTGCGTCACTGGCAGTTACGCAAGATGTTACACAAGATAGTGGCGCGTGCAAACGCAGAAGCTGCTCTCTGTTTGTTTGTGTTTATCGTCTTATACGTCCGAGTGTTTTAGTCCGTCTTTGTCACGTCTACATGTTCCAAGACGCAGATACAGTCGTAAGCTTCTGCTCGACATCGGCAGAACTACTTTTACGGAGTTAGACTCTACTTTCACTGAGGAGCTACGGAACTGCGGTCTGCTCCGGGTGCCTACAACAACTCCGGCCCCCACTCCTGCATCGTGCCCAGAGTGGAGGCGCCACGGACGGCGAGGGAGGAAACAGAAACGGGGCAACCGCGGAGGTATCTGAGCTAGGCTAGCGGCTAAACCACACAAGCCGGCTGTTCCCTTCATCGTATTAGCCAACGTACGCTCTCTGGACAACAAGCTGGATTACATCGGACTGCTTTGCTCTACCCGTAAGACTGTGAGAGAGTGCTGTGTTTTTGTGTTTGTGGAAACATGGTTTAGCAGCAGCGTTCCAGACAGCGCCATTCAGCTCGACCAGCTAGCATGCTACCAAGTGGACAGAACTGAGACGCTATCTTGGTCAGTCAACACGGCTCACCGCTACTGGCGTTTATGGCTCCGAAGTGCCAGCCATTTTATTTACCGAGGGAATTCGGTGCCATACTGCTTGTAGCAGTCTATATTCCTCCAAACTCCATCAATAATAGGAGTTAGGCGCTAAATGGGTTAGACCATCATATCACTGAACAGCTGACAGCCCACCCAGATGCTTTCCTCATCCTAGCTGGGGACTTGAACTGCTGACCCCAAGGCTGTGTTTCCTAAACTCTACTCAAACATTGACTTTCCAACACGGGGAAATAACACTCTGGACAATGTCTTTACCCCATTGAGAGGGGCCTACATTGCCCTTCCCCACCTCAGCGCCTCAGACCATCCCACTGTTATACTAATGCTAGCTTACAGGCCACTGGTTAATGTCTCCCAACCAGTTAGGAAACAGGTACGAGTGTGGCCATAAGGGTCCCTTGAGACCCTTCAAGACTGTTTCGCCACCACAGACTGGAGCATTTTTAAACAGGCTGCCACCTACAACTCCATCACAGACCATCAGGAGTACACAGAGACTTTTACTGCCTACAACAGCAAGTGCATGAATCATGTCGCACCACTAAGTCCATCACCGTCCGAGCTAATCAGAAGCTAATCAATTAATACTTTTTATACTGTATATACCAAAGTTTTACTTAGGTTTTTATATTATTATTTGTACTGTCTTTGTAGCACCGCGGGCCCTTGAGTACCGTAATTTCAATCCTCTGTATGTGTTAAGCATATAAAAGAGAGGGAATATTGGCTTTATGACAAAATGATGGATTGCCGATGACATCATCACTTGGCACACTGCCAGCGGACGTGTCCGATGACGTCACCTCTCGGGCCACCTGTCCCCATTGACGTCACATCCGATGTGACATCATGGTCCCTCGCGTTTTTGTCGCATGACATCATGTTCGGGGACACCTGTAGGAACAAAGGAAAATAAAGGGGGTGTCATATCGGCAACAAAAAAGGTCATTTGTGATCATACCTGTGAATGCGGTCCTTCGGCCTCGCCCCGCGTCGATGGTGGGTGTGACCGTGTCCCACGGATTTTGTCAAGACAGCTGCAAAGAATGAGGTCGTCACGTGACTTGTGCAGGTGACATCGGGTGTCTGAGATGTTAGGAGGTCATGTCCAGAGGTCACACGGCATTGGCAAAAAATGAGGTACTCACGTGGCTTCAGTACGTGACATCGGGTGTCTGAGATATTTGAGGGTCATGCCCAGAGGTCACGGCCCCGCACCTGTGGAGAACGGGACACTCGCGTGGCTTCAGCATCTGATATCGGATGTCCGAGATGTTAGAAGATCTGAAAAAAAATTGTATTTAGCCCAAAAAATGTTTTCTCCTTCAACTCACAACAGGGTTGTGCGAAACGCTGAACGGTCCATCAGTCAGAAAAAAAAAATCAAAATCCCTCTCAGTGAACATGCCTAGACATGTTCTCATTTTCGAAGCTCTTATAAAAAAAAAAATGTGCAGGTGTAAAGCATTATGTGATGAACATTAGTACATCTAAAGCATGAACATGTCAGTTTTACATACCACAAGGACGTCTGAGGCGAAAAAATGCCTAGACATGTTTTCGTTTTTTCGAAAACATGCCCAAACATGTATCTTTTGGGATTCATCCAACTATCTTCACTCTGTTAGGCCGAGGGTCTCATTTTTTAATAATTGCACGTGTGTGTGCGTGATCCAGTAGTCTCACGTTTTCTTTTTGAAAATGTTGAAACGTGTAGGAACAAGATGTTTTCTGTATCGAGTTAAGATACATTCCAGAGTTTAAATTAGAGTTTCTTTTCTTGAAGCAAGTGTATCTTTTAATTGCACAAACAGGAGTACTCAAGGTCTCTGAACTTGATGTCTTAATCCAGTCGAGAGATGATGGTCTTGTTTTGCTTTGATCACATCCTCCCTTGGCGGAAATTAACTGGCACTAGCAGGTTCTTCATGTCCAATTTACATGACAGAAGCGTAACCTTGAAAAAAACGTGACGATCATTTTTATATCTCAACCATAAACATATCAGTTTTACATTCCACAGGAACATTTCCAGACATGTTCTTGACGATGAAAATATAGATCGGTCAGATGATTCTGGAGATGTTTGGAGTTTTAGGAGTATGATATAATAAGATTCAAAAGACGATTCCATAAACGTGCATCAGCAATTTCGAATACGGGCAGAGATATCGCAAATGTTTTCATGAAGGCCATATTTCAGCCTGCCATACACCTTCTTGATACCGATTTTCTACACGCCTTACATTCCCCACAAGCCCATTCACAAGTTCAACCTTGAAAAAAAGAGGAAACAAATGGAAATATAATTTAAAGAACTAGTTGATGGGAAAACGATTAGCAATGCTAACATGTACTCACCTGATGTGAGAGCCTATCTCCTGCGTCCTCCTCTCTAACGCCAACTGCCCTCGTGTCTTCCCTCGCAACATCGATAAACCTTCTCTCTGGTCTTCTTTTATTTCTCTTGGCCGGCAGCTCCCTCCTCATCACCCTTCGAGCAACATCCTCACTCTCTCTCCTCTGGATGTGTCCAAACCATCCAAGTCTGCTCTCTCGGTCTCCAAAACACCGAATGTGAGAGCCTGACCATGCGCAATATTTCTTCATCTGGTGATTTGCTGAAGTGGCAGAAAATGAAGTTTGTTCGTCTCCAAGTCATATTTTCACATCAGTCACATTTGATGACGAGGTTCTTCACTTGGACTCAATAGCTGTACTATCTTTACTTGCCATCACTTTCTTTTTTTCAGAGCAGAATATTTTTTATTTTTATTTTTTTTTTATTAACTACATCAGAGTAGATGACTGTTTTTTCAGTATCAATAAATATCAATGGTATATGTTTAAAACAGCGCGTTTCAACCAGAATGAGAAAAGGTCTGCATGTATTACTCAGTAAGATTAAAAATAGGATTTCTGTAAATAACCAACAAAAGATCGTATTTACCTCGATCTTGATAGTAAGGTGTGTGCGTGTGTGCGCGCGCGCGTATGTGTCAGTTTGCTTTTATTAGTCTGTTTTTTTTTCTCTTCCATCTTTACACATCCTTAACTTTTAGCGCTAAAAGCTTCAACAACTGATGGCAAGATTGCCAACTACAAAGGAAGCAGTTTTCACAACAGCGTTTCAATATTCCAAACTGTATCACTGATGAACAAATCTAACGAAATTGAGCTTAAATCGTTCTAATTTGAATTTATGATTGTGTGTTACTAGTAATAGAATTGGCAAGATCACAATAAAGCACAGTCAAATGTAAATAGTGACCCGAAAGCCAAAGCAAATGAATTTGGGAAGGTGGTCATCTTTCAAGGTCTTTACATTTATGAACATTTTCTCCCCATAACAAATAGTGGAAATGGAAAAAACAACAACAAAAACATTGAAACATTTTGCAACAACATTTTTATTTTTATTTTTTTTTTTTTTTTTATAAACGGCTAACAAAAATACAAGGAAATGAGTCACCCATCAATGGTGTGTGTCGTAGGTGTCAAGTTCACACTTTTTACCATTTTGAACTGTCATACAAGTGTCGAAATAAATTAAAGCACTCTGGTAAAAACACAACTTAGACTGATGTGGTATGCTTTGGATCAGGATTTGTCTTGAATAAACTTGCAAAACAACACATTTTGTACTCACCCTGAACTTTGATGACACTTGGCAGACAATTGCAGCGGCAGGATTTTGTCTCTTCGGCAACATAACTTACTTTGCCGCGTCATTCTTCGTTAATATTGAGGTCAACGGAACCATATTGTACTGAGCAGGCAGGACGGGTAGTACCAGCTTCTTTATGCTTTCATAAGTTCTATTCCTGCTTCCCATGGCTATCATCGCACTTTTCCACTTTGTCATCAGTGTCCTCCCTTCTGTTTTGGCATCATAATACAGAAAAAAGACCAAATGAAATTGAACGTTATTTCTTAGCCAAATTCTTGCAGGATTTGTCGATGTCGCCACATGATGATGATGATGATGGTTCGACCTTATTGTATAACTTTGAGAGGCATACTATTCCAGAATATTTCGATGGAACTCTAAAATTGTACCACTTGAAGAGCAATCGACTCCAACCATTGCATTCATAGTAGGCTTTCCACCATCAGGATTTTTGGGGCCGATCTCCGATCAGCGAGTTTAAAAAAAAAAAACGATAACCGATCACCGATCCGATCACAAGATGGAGGAATGTGTCTATTTAAATGCCCTGTTCATTTACTGTATATACTTGTGTACTTAATTGCTCAAAAAATTCTATTTCCAATAAATAATGTATCTTTGTTCCTCTATTTATGCCAGTGAGGCATAGTGACAGACAGAACAAATGAATGGTCTTCTATTAGATGGCAGGAAGTAAATGCAGTCATTAATGTTTCCACTTTTGGTGACGTTTTTTGTTTGTTGGTGTTTCCGTGAGATTTTTCAATTGTAAAATATGTGCCTTGGCTCCGTAAAGGTTGGAAATCACTGCTCTCGTCACATCGTGTATTCTCATCAGTCAGGTCAAACCAACATTACAACATGACAGAAATAATGGGTGCTAACTTACTGTCATTAAATTACTTTATTTTTAATGAAATGACTTCACCCACATCGAAACTTTAGAGCATGATTCGACAGAACGGCGGCATGTTTACGTTCAACCATTCGTGCTACCGCTAGCTTGCTAGGCTCCATAACATTTTATTGCCTGCTTGCGAGCCGTATCGTATTAAAAGTACGTGAACATACCTCAAGCAAGCCTTAAACGAACCTCGTCTCCAATCCTGAGCACCGGTGACCACCAACACACGTTTTTCCCCATTTTGTCCTTATAATACAGTTGTTGTCGTCGCCACGGTAACGAGTGTATACGGTCGTACTTGAGTTGACAAGATCAAGCCCAGTGATCGTAAAAAACGGGATGCGGTGGTATCGGAATACAAGATTTTATTGAAGTAGTCTGCAATCGTGAAAGAGCAAATTTGTCTTGTAGTCTGATCGGCATTCCGTGTTGTCCGTCAAGGTGGTGAGTCTGTCTGTTCCACACCGCCGACGTTTTTTTTTTTGTTTTGTTTTTTTTTGTTTTTTTTTAAATAACTTCAGTGGCCGTCAGATATTTACAGTACTATGTCAAAAGACACGCAACAGGGCTAAAAATAAACTGGCCTTTGGATTCAAATATGCTGTGCACGCGGCGACACAGAGTTAATGTAGTTTGTGGAGCGTCGTTGATCGGATCGGCAAATTATGACATTAAAGCCGATCAGCATAATACGATAAAAATCGGTGTAAAGTCTAAGCGGTGGCGGTAATGCAACTGGTTTGCATGTCAAACATAAAAACACAACACAAGCAAACTGTTGTTCAATTGTTCGAAAGAGTTGGATGTCTGTGTGCAGGAGAGGTTGGACCGGAGGCGGATCGAGCACTCCCAAGTCGGATTTCACCGTTAAAGTCGAAATTTACGTCAAAATACTTCTGTTACGGGTATTGTCCCACGTGACGGCAAGCTCGGTGTGTGTGGGCGTCGATGTGTGAGTGAGACGGGACTGCGAAGGAGGAAGGAGTGCGCGCAGGTGCGAGTGTGTACAGTGGCAAGTGGCGTGACGGCGACCGGAGAAGAGTCGCGATTAGCGCAGGACCCGTTGGCGTCGAATGTGCAGAGGAGCTAATAAAGCCATTCAAGTCGCAAATCGGTGATTCGTGCCTTTATTGTTGCCGCCACCAAGCTCAGCTGTCCAAGGCAAAGATACTCCCGGCGCACAAACACAGACAAGCACTATGCACGAGCTAAGCAGAAACACTATGGTGCTGGGGACAAAATGGCGGACGAGGCACGGGCGCCGTAAAGTCCAAACGTCGTGACTCGATGACTTCCTGTACACGGATTTTGCAATGTTGGAGTTGGAAAATTTGAAACTGTCATCGGCATAATAGATCTATTGTTAAAACTCGGGATTTGTAAGAAACACGGAGGTCATGTTTTTGCAATTACCAATTGTCTCTTGTAAAATACTGATTTGAAAAGTTGTGGTGGAAACAAAGTCAAAAACCCTAAAACCTTGTTAGTAGGTCAGCACATACGTAAGTGAGCCTTGAATATGACCATGTGACACATTCATCGACTTCTTTCATTCCAAAACATCTGCTTACTCCTCTGAGCGTGATGAAATAAAGCTCATTATGCAGTCAAAAAGGGATTTCAATTTCAATTCCAGTACTATGAATGCAATGGTTGGAGTCGATTGCTCTTCAAGTGGTACAATTTCGAGTTCCATCGAAATATTCTGGAATAGTATGCCTCTCAAAGTTATACAATAAGGTCGAACCATCATCATCATCATCATCATCATGTGGCGACATCGACAAATCCTGCAAGAATTTGGCTAAGGAATAACGTTCATTTTCATTTGGTCTTTTTTCTGTATTATGATCCCAAAACAGAAGGGAGGACACTGATGACAAAGTGGAAAAGTGCGATGATAGCCATGGGAAGCAGGAATAGAACTTATGAAAGCATAAAGAAGCTGGTACTACCCGTCCTGCCTGCTCAGTACAATATGGTTCCGTTGACCTCAATATTAACGAAGAATGACGCGGCAAAGTAAGTTATGTTGCCGAAGAGACAAAATCCTGCCGCTGCAATTGTCTGCCAAGTGTCATCAAAGTTCAGGGTGAGTACAAAATGTGTTGTTTTGCAAGTTTATTCAAGACAAATCCTGATCCAAAGCATACCACATCAGTCTAAGTTGTGTTTTTACCAGAGTGCTTTAATTTATTTCGACACTTGTATGACAGTTCAAAATGGTAAAAAGTGTGAACTTGACACCTACGACACACACCATTGATGGGTGACTCATTTCCTTGTATTTTTGTTAGCCGTTAAAAAAAAAAAAAGAAAATGTTGTTGCAAAATGTTTCAATGTTTTTGTTGTTGTTTTTTCCATTTCCACTATTTGTTATGGGGAGAAAATGTTCATAAATGTAAAGACCTTGAAAGATGACCACCTTCCCAAATTCATTTGCTTTGGCTTTCGGGTCACTATTTACATTTGACTGTGCTTTATTGTGATCTTGCCAATTCTATTACTAGTAACACACAATCATAAATTCAAATTAGAACGATTTAAGCTCAATTTCGTTAGATTTGTTCATCAGTGATACAGTTTGGAATATTGAAACGCTGTTGTGAAAACTGCTTCCTTTGTAGTTGGCAATCTTGCCATCAGTTGTTGAAGCTTTTAGCGCTAAAAGTTAAGGATGTGTAAAGATGGAAGAGAAAAAAAACCAGACTAATAAAAGCAAGTCTTAACCCCTAAAAGTGCTGTAAACTGACACATACGCGCGCGCACACGCACACACACCTTACTATCAAGATCGAGGTAAATACGATCTTTTGTTGGTTATTTCCAGAAGTCCTATTTTTAATCTTACTGAGTAATACATGCAGACCTTTTCTCATTCTGATTGAAACGCGCTGTTTTAAACATATACCATTGATATTTATTGATACTGAAAAAACAGTCATCTACTTTGATGTAGTTAATAAAAAAAAAAAATAAATAAAAAATATTCTGCTCTGAAAAAAAGAAAGTGATGGCAAGTAAAGATAGTACAGCTATTGAGTCCAAGTGAAGAACCTCGTCATCAAATGTGACTGATGTCAAAATATGACTTGGAGACGAACAAACTTCATTTTCTGCCACTTCAGCAAATCACCAGATGAAGAAATATTGCGCATGGTCAGGCTCTCACATTCGGTGTTTTGGAGACCGAGAGAGCAGACTTGGATGGTTTGGACACATCCAGAGGAGAGAGAGTGAGGATGTTGCTCGAAGGGTGATGAGGAGGGAGCTGCCGGCCAAGAGAAATAAAAGAAGACCAGAGAGAAGGTTTATCGATGTTGCGAGGGAAGACACGAGGGCAGTTGGCGTTAGAGAGGAGGACGCAGGAGATAGGCTCTCACATCAGGTGAGTACATGTTAGCATTGCTAATCGTTTTCCCATCAACTAGTTCTTTAAATTATATTTCCATTTGTTTCCTCTTTTTTTCAAGGTTGAACTTGTGAATGGGCTTGTGGGGAATGTAAGGTGTGTAGAAAATCGGTATCAAGAAGGTGTATGGCAGGCTGAAATATGGCCTTCATGAAAACATTTGCGATATCTCTGCCTGTATTCGAAATTGCTGATGCACGTTTATGGAATCGTCTTTTGAATCTTATTATATCATACTCCTAAAACTCCAAACATCTCCAGAATCATCTGACCGATCTATATTTTCATCGTCAAGACTGGATTAAGACATTAAGTTCAGAGACCTTGAGTACTCCTGTTTGTGCAATTAAAAGATACACTTGCGTCAAGAAAAGAAACTCTAATTTAAACTCTGGAATGTATCTTAACTCGATACAGAAAACATCTTGTTCCTACACGTTTCAACATTTCAAAAAGAAAACGAGAGACTCCTGGATCACGCACACAGGTTTTGTACTGGGTGGTGATGAAGTGCAAAACACGAAACTATACTTTAACCTCTGGAATCTATCTTAACTAGATTCATCAAACTATTTGTTTCTAATACGTTTCAACATTGTATAATGGAAAACGAGAGACTCCTGGATCGCGCACGCGCACACACGTGCAATTTTCAAAAAATGAGACCCTCGTCCTAAAAGAGTGAAAATAATTGGAGGAATCCCGAAAGATACGTTAGGCATTTTTTCGCCTCAGACGTCCTTGTGGTATGTAAAACTGACATGTTCATCACATGATGCTTTACACTTTTTTTTTTTTGATAAGAGCCTTGAAAATGAGAACATGTCTGGGCATGTTCACTCTGAGGGAATTTTTCTTTTCAGACTGATGGACCGCTCAGCGTTTCGCACAACCCTGTTGTGAGTTGAAGGAGAAAACATTTTCTCTTACTCTTTTTTTTTTTCAGATCTTCTAACATCTCGGACATCCGATATCAGATGCTGAAGCCACGCGAGTGTCCCGTTCTCCACAGGTGCGGGGCCGTGACCTCTGGGCATGACCCTCAAATATCTCAGACACCCGATGTCACGTGCTGAAGCCACGTGAGTACCTCATTTTTTGCCAATGCCGTGTGACCTCTGGACATGACCTCCTAACATCTCAGACACCCGATGTCACCTGCACAAGTCACGTGACGACCTCATTCTTTGCAGCTGTCTTGACAAAATCCGTGGGACACGGTCACACCCACCATCGACGCGGGGCGAGGCCGAAGGACCGCATTCACAGGTATGATCACAAATGACCTTTTTTGTTGCCGATATGACACCCCTTTATTTTCCTTTGTTCCTACAGGTGTCCCCGAACATGATGTCATGCGACAAAAAACGCGAGGGAATAATATATAATATTTTATGAGACTGAGAATGCCAAAATATGTCAACAGCTTCGATTCAAAAGAGTTTGGCTTGGTGGAAAAAAAATGTTCATGCACTTCCACAACTTGAATGTGTTCTTACATTTCCAAGGCAGGGGTACAACTGAGACCCTCACTTTGAAAAGTTCCCACTTTAGTTAGTATGTTGTGTGATGAGTCATTTGAGGTTGTCGAGATTTCCAGATGGATGTACTCGGAAAGTCGGAGACTTCCACTTCCCCCCCGAGCTGGCTTTCAAAGATGGCTGCCGCGAGTATAAAGAGTAAGTACAAGCTCCTGTAATAATCTGTTTCTTATCACTTCCGTATATATTTTTTCCCACACAACATCAGTCGTATACGTATTATTGTTTGACGTATACATCGGCTATTTTTGCTGGAGTGCAAAATACCTTTTTCATGTATATGGGAGCTACAATGCAGCCCGTGCTAACAGTGGCTAACATTAGCGCGGCGGCTTCGTGCTAAACGTTGTTTTCATTTACGTTTCCGCGACCTGTTTATGTGGCGAATGTTTAAAACTAAAGTACTATGTCGCAGTGAATCACTTCTGGACTAGAGATGCACATTCTGAATATTCTTTTAGCCTGTTAATTGTTTGTCACAGTAATCTGGATGTAACAGATTTGTTTTATTCCAAAATATTTGTGAAGCAAAACAATACTAAGGGAGATAGCTGTAATGTAAACCTTCCCCCCCCCCCACCCACCCCCTTCAGTCTATGTGGACAACAGCTCTGGATTGTATTCGGATCGACACAGGAGGGCACTTTTTCCTTGGCCCTTTTGTTCTAGCGAGTACATGATGCAGCTACGAACGATATCAGTGCGACTGCCTCGTTATGGCTGCGGACAGTCACATCACAACAAGTTGGGAAACAAAAACAAAAGTTACGAAAGTGATGTCTATAATACAAAGCTTGATAGCCAATTATTCATGTTTGTGTCTCCTGCATGCCTGCAAATGAAGGTTTTAATAGGGACCGGACGTGGTTCCTTATTGACCGCGAGGGCATCGTGATGTTATCTTTCCTGTGGTTGGCACTTCAGCGGGGGTGGAACCAGAGAAGCTTTGACCGTTAGGTATCAGCCTGCCTCTTGCTCCAGCACCCACACAGCCTCATATGTGTCGGCAAGAACAAGATGACGCCCTCCAATTCCTCTGTGAGTTCGAGGAGGCCAGTCGGAGGCGCCACGAACACATGTTGGCTCAGCTGAAGTCAGCCCAGCAAGGGTTTGAGGCGCTGATGGGTCAACTCATAGATCAACTCGAAGTTAAATTGATGACACTTATAGTTTATATTTTATTTTTACACTTTTGCACAATGTTCACTAAATTACTATCAGCAGAATTATTTTTTTTTTGCCCAATTTGCCCAATTCTTTTGTCTTTGGAATATTTGATTCAACTGTATTGTATTTCTACTTGGGGTCATTGCAGTAAATAATAAAAAAAACAACTGAGTAAAGCACTTATTGGAAGGGAAAAAAGTAATAACAGCAGTGCATTATTGATACCTTTTTACAGTATGAACATTTAAAAAAAAGAGCAGGATCATTTCATAGCTTGACCTTGTGACATTTGCAGTGTCCTCTACTCATTTCCATCTGCCTGTATTGGGCATCCAGTTAAGGTATTCCTGACAGATCTGTGAAGCACCCATGCACATGTTGTGTCGAAAAAACGAGGTGCCATTATGATCATCGCCACTGTATCGATCCGTGTGTTCTCGTAGGCGCCTCCACTTTAACTTCATCCTGAAAATGTTTCAGGATGGAGAAAAAGAGACAAAAATAGACAAGACAACGACAAACACCAATGTTGTTATGAAGATGTGTCCTTTTACTTTATGTAATCAATGAAATACACTGAAACAAACAAACGAACAAAAAAGGCTGCCTTCTGCCTCTTTGTGTTTCCTCTTGATGCACCGTGTTTGAAGGTTGCAGAAGGACCGCGTATTTGTCCAGAAAATATTTGTATTCGGACAAGGCAAACGCGAGATAGCTTTCACGGTGGTCGCCACCTTGTTTTTCAACTTGGTAAATGGAACGCTGGTAACTCGGGAGTGACATCATTCTCAGCTCCCTCTTCCCACTTCCGAGGTACACTAAATTGCCAAAAGTATTCGCTCACTTGCCTTGACTAACATATAGTTTAAGTGATTAAAACTTTTCTAAATCCATATGGTTTAATTTGTTGGCCTACCCTCTGCAGGTGTAACAGCTTCAACTCTTGTGGGAAGGCTTTTTACCAGGTTTAGGAGTGAGTTTATTGGAATTTTTGCCCATTCTTTCAAGAGCATATTTCTGAGGTCACGCACTGATGTTGGACGAGAAGGCCTAGTCACTGTCCACTCAAAATCACACCCAAAGGTGTTCTATCGGGTTTAGGGCAGTACTCTGGGCAGGCCAGTCAAGTTAATCCATACCATATTCTCTCATCCATGTCTTTATGAACCTTGCTTTGTGCATAGGTGCACAGACATTGTGGAACAGGAAGGGGTAATCCCCAAACTGTTTGACCCTCCAAAATCTCTTGGTATGCTGAAGCATTCAGAGTTCATTTCACTGGAGCTAAAGGTCTAATATTTAGGATATTTCCAACTTTGCTGGAACAGTTTGGAGATGGCCCCATCCTGTTCCAACATGACTGGACATCAGGTTCAATCAAGGTTTATAAAGACACGGATGAGACCGTTTAATATAGATGATCTTGACTGGCCTGCAAAATCCTGACCTCAACCCTATAGAACACTTTTGGATGAATTCGAGTGGCGATTGAGAGCCAGGCCTTCTCGTCCAACGTCAGTGTGTAACTTCACAAATGCACTTCTGGAAAAATTGTCATAAATTCCCATAAACGCACTCCTAAACTTTGTGGAAACCCCTTCCAGGAGAGGTTAAGAGGGTATAATTGCAGAGCATGGACCAATGTAATATTAAACCCAATGGATTAAGAATGTGATGTCCCTTGAATTCATATTTGAGTCAACGCAGGTGAGTGAATACCTTTGGCAATATAGTGTAAATGGAACACACCATTTAAATGTGCCGTCTCTCTCGCTCTGTCTCTCTCGACCCCATTCCCTGTCCCCTCCTGCCCCTCTAGCAGGAAAGAACACTCTGTCTGTCGTCAGCCGATGTGCCTAAAACCTTTGTTTACGTCTTTTCATAATAACAAAAAACAAAAAAAAGCGCTCAACAGTACAGCATTCTGTACAAGCATGTAAAAACACACAGCAACGATTTGCACCCCATGTGTCATTCAGTTGTTCTTGAATAATGATTTACGTGCCGATGTGTGATTCCTCCACATCAGTGGCTTGGGGCATCTCCGTAACTTCACCAGCGATCTCTTGTCCACAGCTTTACATTGTTTTAAACACCCGGCTGATGTTACTGTACTTTATTTTGGTATCATGTTAATTTTTACTCCGTATGGCTGTGGTGTTTTCCATCATATGCTTGATGGAGGCTGTGATTGTTTCAAATATACTGTACATCTCATCCTCTTATAGTTACTGTTTTTTGGGCAACGTACAGCTTGAAGCCTCTTTTATGAAAAATATTTTACTGATTGTATCAGCCAAAGTGCTGATTGTTGTCAAGTGAGTGGAACCTTCTGCGGCCTATGTTTGCATCCACTGCGCAATGTACAACTACCGCATAATGGAGGTGCGTCAAATGGCAAAAACGAGCATGCAGATGGGTCGCGTACATGACCAAACAAAGCGAGCAAAAGTGAGTCAAAACAAAGAACCAAACACACACGAGGAGCAAGAGCGAGTGTGTCAAGTTGCTCTGCGGGAGTCCGTGTTCACTATGAGTTGCACAAGCATCCTGACTGCAAGCAGCCAATCCTATTGCATTGGGGGGGTTCCTGCTTAGAACTCAAATGGGAGTCATAACAACACCTCGGTTTCCTGGACTTTCTTTGAAGACTCAAAGAAAAAAAAACAGCTATTACCGGTAACGGACAATTTTAGCGCTGAGGGTAACCGTGACTTTTTAAAACCGCTGTATAGCGTCAAAACGGTAATCATCCCATGCCTAACTCCAAGTGTGTGACTTTGTTGCAGTTGATATCGATAGATTAGGCATGATTTTATGAGATTGTAATTTTTTGTTCATGATACGTTTCATTTCTTCTACTCCAATGTTTTTGTCGTCTGTAGAACTGGAGTTGCAGTTGGCAGAACAACGAAAGCAGCAACAGATTCAAGCTCTCCTGTCATGCCCACACCCTGCCAAAACCATTACTACCGTCAAACGGCAGACAAAGCGACCTCGGTTGCAGAGGCCTGTTACTACCAATACACTCCTGACCTCCAGCATCAACCATCAGCCTTCCCTGACACCTCAACTGTTCACCCTTCTGTCCCCAATCTCATTACCCTCCTTTGGTCAGCCATTTACTGTGGCAGGCCTGCCAATCACGTCCCTAGCCCAGTCATCGAACACTGTCACTCTGCTCCCCACCGGCTCACAGCTCTTCACACAATACATGGTGACCGAAGATGGAAAGGCTGACAGCATTACCTTGCACACATCTTCCAACCTCACATTGGTGAATACTAGTCCCATGCATGACTCAAGCCAGTTTGGTTCAATGGTCAAACCTGTAGAGCTGCTACACCTTAGCCAGCCAGATGTGTGTGCAGAAGCAGTACCCATAGAGGCACAGGTGCTGGATGGCGCCATGTTGGTGCAACAGGAGTCAATGCAGGGAGAAGACGTAGAGCCCAGCCAAGAGCACACAGTCATTGAGATCAGCCCATGTTCAGGAGAAGGTGTTGGAGTCATGGTGCAACAGCAGACTGGTGAGTCAGCTAGAGATAAGGCTGGATTGGTTCAGAGGAGAATGGAGGTCACAATTGCAGAAGAGCAGGAGGCACAGAAACGGGAGGTTCAGGAGCTGGAGCTGGGTGCCAATGGACATGTACCTGCTGTACAGATTGCGGTGGTAAAAGAAAATACTCAGGAAGAAAGACTACCAAGTTAAATAAGACACACTTATCCATCACGGTAGGTATGGAAAAACTGGATAACCTTTTAAGACCTTAAATATCATAGTCTGAATTTAATAAATTACATAAAAATAATTCAATATACTTTATTTTGCTTTCAGGTTTTCTTGCACATGCTTCTCGTAACACTTCACATTTGAATTCTTATCCAAGAAATAAAGGATTGACTGCGTCATCTGTATTTTTTTTATTTATTTATTTTTGCTTGTGGTTTTGTGTGAAAGCCTGTAGCCTTTCAGTGATGTTATGTAACTGCCCCAAAATGGGTTAAGATAAACCTTTTCCATCCATTTTCTGAGCCGCTTCTCCTCACAAGGGTCGCGGGAGTGCTGGAGCCTATCCCAGCCAGCATCGGGCAAGAGGCGGGGTACACCCTCTATTGGTTGCCAGCCAATCGCAGGGCACATATAAACAAACAACCATTCGCACTCACATTCACACCGACGGGCAATTTAGAGTTGTCAATTAACCTAGCATGCATGTTTTTGGGATGTGGGAGGAAACCAGAGTGCCCGGAGAAAACCCACGCAGGCACGGGGAGAACATGCAAACTCCACACAGGCGGGGCCGGGGATTGAACCCCGCTCCTCAGAACTGTGAGGCTGACGCTCTAAACAGTCGGCCACTGTGCCGCCATAAAGCTTATTAAGGAATAAATAAAGTTAGTAACGTTGACTTATTGTATTTGAAGATACTGGAAGTGCTGAACATGTGCAAAGACTGAGAACAATATAGTACTGAATTGTTTATATATGGTTTAAAACTATTTTTCACCTTCTACATTTTTCTGATTTTGTGGGCGGGGCAAAAAGATATCCTCGTGATGTCACAAGGATGCGGCTCCCCACACTATAAAAACACAGAGCGCCCTTATTACATGCAGTGGACATTTGCCATAACACTTGCTTGTTCATAATTAGTTCCACCAGTATAGTGTGCAGTTGGCCATGAAACTGTGCTCACAACTCGAAAAAAATACATCTTCCCTGTAGTGTTATGTGTTTGGTGTTCTTTAGGTATCTTGCCATCTGCCACCACAGAGAAAAGTAGAATGTGGAGCTAATGTCAAACGTGTGATTTATGACCCTGACATCTTACAATTTATCATCCTGCTTTTGACAGTTTGTCCCCTGACAGGTTTATGGCTTTGACCTTTGACCTTTATGGGGTTGTGTTGATCACATGACATAATTTCAGGAGGTCTTCTGAGATCAGACAGGCTCACACACGGTCATCCCTGGGCAGGAATTCTTCTTTTGCTTTGGGCTTGTCCCTTTAGGGGTCGCCACAGCGCGTCATCCTTTTCCATGTAAGCCCATCTCCTGCATCCTCCTCTCGAACACCAACTGCCCTCATGTCTTCCCTCACGACATCCATCAACCTTCTCTTTGGTCTTCCTCTAGCTCTCTTGCCTGGCAGCTCCAATCTCATCATCCTTCTACCAATATACTCACTATTTCTCCTCTGGACGTGTCTAAACCATCGAAGTCTGCTCTCTCTAACTTTGTCTCCGAAACATCGACCCTCGGCTGTCCCTCTGATGAGTTCATTTCTAATTTTATCCAACCTGGTCACTCCGAGAGAGAACCTCAACATCTTCATTTCCGCCACCTCCAGCCCTGCTTCCTGTTGTCTCTTCAGTGCCACTGTCTCTAATCCGTACATCATGGCTGGCCTCACCACTGTTTTATAAACTTTGCCCTTCATCCTAGCAGAGACTCTTCTGTCACATAACACACCTGACACCTTCCTCCACCCGTTCCAACCTGCTTGGACCCGTTTCTTCACTTCCTGACCACACTCACCATTGCTCTGGACAGTTGACCCCAAGTATTTAAAGTCCTCCACCCTTGCTATCTCTTCTCCCTGTAGCCTCACTCTTCCCCCACCACCCCTCTCATTCATGCACATATATTATGTTTTACTTCGGCTAATCTTAATCCCTCTGCTTTCCAGTGCATGCCTCCATCTTTCTAACTGTTCCTCCACCTGCTCCCTGCTTTCACTGCAGATCACGTCATCTGCAAACATCGTGGTCCACGGGGATTCCAGTCTAACCTCATCTGTCAGCCTATCCATCACCACTGCAAACAGGAAGGGGCTCAGGGCTGATCCCTGATTCAGTCCCACCTCCACCTTAAATCCGTCTGTCACACCTACAGCACACCTCACTGATGTTCTGCTGCCCTCGTACATGTCCTGTATTATTCCAACATACTTCTCTGTCACTCCAGACTTCCGCATGCAGTACCACAGTTCCTCTCTGGGTACTCTGTCATAGGCTTTCTCTCCATCTGCAAAGACACAAGGTAGCTCCTTCTGACCTTCTCTGTACTTTTCCATCAACATCCTCAAGGCAAATAATGCATCTGTGGTACTCTTTCTAGGTATGAAACCATACTGTTGCTCGCAAATACTCACTTCTGTCCTGAGTCTAGCCTCCACTACTCTTTCCCATAACTTCATTGTGTGGCTCATCAACTTTATTCCTCTATAGTTCCCACAGCTCTGTACATCACCTTTGTTCTTAAAAATGGGCACCAGGACACTTTTCCTTCATTCCTCAGGCATCTTCTCACGCACTAGAATTCTATTGAACAAGCTTGTCAAAAACTCCACAGCCACCTCTCCTAGATGCTTACATACCTCCACAGGAATGTCATCAGGACCAACTGCCTTTCCATTTTTCATCCTCTTTAATGCCTTTCTAACTTCCCCCTTACTAATCATTGCCACTTCCTGGTCCACCACACTTGCCTCTTCTACTCTCCCTTCACTCTCATTTTCCTCATTCATCAACTCCTCGAAGTATTCTTTCCATCTAACTAGCACACTGTCAACATATTTCCATCTCTATCCTTAATCACCCTGACCTGCTGCACATCCTTCCCATCTCTATCCCTCTGTCTGGCCAGCCTGTATAGATCCTTTTCTCCTGCTTTAGTCTCCAACCTGCCATACATGTCATCATGTGCCTCTTGTTTGGCCTTTGCCACCTCTACCTTTGCCCTATGTCGCATCTCAATGTATTCCTTTCGCCTCTCCTCGGTCCTCTCAGTGTCCCACTTCTTAGCTAACCTTTTTCCTTGTATGATTTCCTGTACTGTGAGGTTCCACCACCAAGTTTCCTTCTCTCCTTTTCTGCCAGAAGATACACCAAGTACTCTCCTGCCTGCCTCTCAGATCACCTTGGCTGCAGTGGTCCAGTCTTCTGGAAGCTCCTCCCGGCCACCAAGAGCCTGTCTCACCTCTTCCCGAAAAGCTGCACAACACTCGTCCTGTCTCAGCTTCCACCATATAGTTCTCTGCTCTGCCTTTGTCTTCCTAATCTTCCTCCCCACCACCGGAGTCATCTTACACACCACCATCCCATGCTGTCAAGCCACACTCTCCCCTACCACTACCTTACAGTCGGTAACCTCCTTCAGATTACATCGGCTGCACAAGATGTAATCCACCTGCGTGGTTCTACCCCCGCTCTTGTAGGTCACCCTAAGTTCCTGCCTCTTCTGGGAAAAAAAAAAAGTGTTCACTACAGCCATTTGTATCCTTGTTGCAAAGTCTACCACCATCTGTCCCTCCAAGTTCCTTTCCTGGATGCCGTACTTACCCATCACTTCTTCCTCACCCCTATTTCCTTCACCAACATGTCCATTACAATCTGCACCAACTACGACTCTCTCTCTGTCTGGGATGCTCAGAACTACTTCGTCTAGCTCCTTCCAGAATTTCTCTTTCACCTCTAGGTCACATCCTACCTGTGGGGCATAGCCACTAATCACATTACACATAACACCCTCAATTTCAAGTTTCAGCCTTATCACTCGATCTGATACTCTTTTCACCTCCAAGACATTCTTAGCCAACTCTTCTTTTAAAATAACCCCGACGCCATTTCTCTTCCCATCTACACTTTGGTAAAATAATTGAAACCCCCTGCCCCTAAACTTCTAGCCTTACTGCTTTTCCACCTGGTCTCCTGGACACACAATATATCAACCTTTCTCCTAATCATCATATCAACCAACTCCCGAGAGTTTCCTGTCATAGTCCCAACATTCAAAGTCCCCACATTCAGTTCTAGGCTCTGTGCTTTCCTCTTCTCTTTCTGCCAAAGAACCCGCTTTCCAACTCTTCTTCTTCTTCGACTTTGACCCACAGTAGCTGAATTTCCAACGGCACCCTGCAGGTTGACGGCGCCGGTGGCGGACGTTGTGAACCCGGGCCACGACCGATCCGGTATGGAATTCTTTGGATGAACGCTCATATTTTTTTGGCAAAGTTTTAAGCCGGATGCCTTTCCTGACGCAACCCTCTGCATTTATCCGGGCTTGGGACCGGCCTAGAGTTTGCACTGGCTTGTGCCCCCCATAGGGCTCCATTATCCCCCGGGCAGGAAATATAGTATAATAAAGTTAGTGGTAAAAAGAGAACAACGATAAGTCGCTGCCCAGGTTTAGCCTGGTGGCCTTCCAAAACTCTGTTACCCGGTTCTTTTATTCTGGTCGAGGTGATTCTTCAATGATTAGGCCGAATAAAAAGTTTAACAATTTATTTGAAAATACAGTCAAACAACAAGGTTGGTGAAGGTTCAGCGCTGGGCTCTCCCGCACATGGTTCAGAACAGCGTCCATAGGAAAGAGACCGCAGAAGCGTTCGTCCGATTGTTTTGTGGCCAAAGCTGCTTCCTGTCATGATGCCATGCAATCTCGGACCAATCCTAGCTCCGCCTTGGTGTCTGGGTGCGTTCGGTACCTCAGTCCGATACTCTCACTGGGCCCTGACTTTGTGGTACTTGGAGACAGAGCGCGCTCCATTTTCTATAGCGGTACTAATGAGCGTGTTGGCTATTGGTAAGGATACGTCAGTACATCCGCCATATTGAATGTGTCAGTTCTTCTCGTATCGAACCGCACACTCAAACAACGCTCTGTTACCGAAGGTTCCGGGGTGCAGAGAGCGTGCCCGTAGTGAATTTCCCAGCGCACCCTGTGTTGATATTTTGTGTTTGTTGTCGGTGCGACTACGTGTAATGCAACTCTATGTTTATAAGGAGATCTGGGTGTGTATCTGTAATGGGATGTATCAGGCAAAAGTATGTATGCAGTGTTGTGTAAGCGTGCAGCCAATAATTTCAATCAATAATGTCTTTTGTCAAAGGTATCACGCGCTATCAAATCTGGCAGCTTAAAGGGTCAGGCACGGTCATCCGCAGACAGGAAACATCGTATAATATTGTCTCTTGTAAAACAATAAAAGTATCGACAGGAAGTGGATCTGTGGTGCGGCCAACACAATCTGGACCTGAACATGCTCAAGACTGGAGAGATGATCGTGGACTTCAGGAGACATCCTTCACTACAGCACCCCCTCACGCTGTCCAATAGCCCTGTGTCAACTATCGAGACCTTCAAGTTCCTGGGAATTAGTCTCTCAGGACCTGAAGTGGGAGATCAACATCAACTCCATTCTCAAAAAGGCCCAGCACAGTATGTACTTCTTCTGAGGAAGCATGGCCTGCAACAGGAGCTGTTGAGGCAGTTCTACACAGCAGTCCTCGAATCAGTCCTGTGTTCATCCATCACAGTGCCCCTACCAACCCTTGGCGATTTGCATGCTGCCAGAACTAAGACAAGAGAATGCATAATCATCTTGGAACCTCCATATCCTGGTCACCACCTCTTCCAGCTCCTTCCTTCAGGGAGGCGCTATCGATCAATGCAAACTAAAACTAGCAGACATTCCAACAGCTTCTTCCCTCTTGCCATAAACTTCTTAAACAGTTAACTTACAATTCCATTGTAACATGCTGCCAATTTTGTCTTGAGATTGTCGTCGCATCTCTGTCGAGCCAATTATACAGTGGGTACGGAAAGTATTCAGACCCCCTTAAAATGTTCACTCTTTTTTATATTGCTAAAATCATTTAAGTTAATTTTTATTCCACATTAACGTACACGCAGCACCCCATTGACAGGAAAAAAACATAATTCTGGAAATTTTTTGCAGGTTTATTAAAAATGAAAAACTTAACTATCACACAGCCATAAGTATTCAGACCCTTTGCACAGTATTGCTGAAATGATGCAACAAGTTTTTCACACCTGGATTTGGGGATCGTCTGCCATTCCTCCTTGCAGATCCTCTCCAGTTCTGTCAGGTTGGATGGTGAACGTTGGTGGGCAGCCATTTTCAGGTCTTTCTAGAGATGCTCAATTGGGTTTAAGTCAGGGCTCTGGCTGGGCCATTCAAAAACAGTCATAGAGTTGTTCTGAAGCCACTCCTTCAGTATTTTAGCTGTGTGCTTCAGGTCATTGTCTTTTTTGAAGGTGAACCTTCGGCCCAGTCTGAGGTTCTGAGCACTCTGGAGAGGGGTTTTCTTGTACTTGGCTGCATTCATCTTTTCTTTGATTTCAACCAGTCTCCCTGTCCCTGCAGCTGAAAAACACACCCACAACATGATTTTGCCACCACCATGCTTCACTGTTGGGACTGTATTGGACAGGTGATGAGCAGTGCCTGGTTTTCTCCACACATGCCACTTAGAATTAAGGCCAACAATTTCTATCTTGATCTCATCAGACCAGATAATCTTTTTTTCTCAACCATCTTGGAGTCCTTCAGGTATTTTTTTATCAAACTCCAGGCGGGGTTTCATGTGTCTTGCACTGAGGAGAGGCTTCCATCGGACCACTCTGCCATAAAGTCCCGACTGGTGGAGGCCGCCACCCTCCCCCCCTTCCTTTTTCCGTTGTCCTGCAGGGACCTACGCGAGGATCCTGTTCGTGGACTTCAGCTCAGCGTTCAACACCATCATCCCTGAACTCCTTTCATCCAAGCTTCTCCAGCTCAGCATCTCACCAGCCATGTGCCAGTGGATTTACAGCTTTCTGATGGGCAGGCCACCTCATCCACACGCAGCATCAGCACTGGGACGCCCCAAGGTTGTGTCCTCTCTCCGCTCTCTACACGAACGACTGCACCTCAGCGCACCCGACTGTCAAACTCCTGAAGTTTGCAGATGACACCACTGTCATCGGCATCATCAAGGACAGTGACGAGTCTGCATATCGACAGGAAGCGGAGCAGCTAGAGCTGCGGTGCGGCCGACACAACCTGGAGCTGAACACGCTCAAGACTGTAGAGATGATCGTGGACTTCAGGAGGCATCCTTTGCCACAGCTGCCCCTCACGTTGTCCAGCTGCCTTGTGTCAACCGTCGAGACCTTCAAGTTCCTGGGAATTACAGTCTCTCAGGACCTGAAGTGGGCGACCAACATCAACTCCTTCCTCAAAAAGGCTCAGCAGAGGATGTACTTCCTGCGGCTGCTGAGGAAGCACGGCCTGCCACAGGAGCAGCTGAGGCAGTTCTACACAGCGGTCATCGAATCAGTCCTGTGTTCTTCCATCACAGTCTGGTTTGGTGCTGCTACAAAAAAGGGCAAACTCCGACTGCAACGGACAATCAAAACTGCTGAAAGGATTGTTGGTACCCCCCTACCCACCATTGACGACTTGCACGCTGCCAGAACTAAGACAAGGGAGTGCAAAATCCTCTCCGACCCTCCGCACCCCGGTCACCAGCTCTTCCAGCTCCTTTCCTCAGGTAGGCGCTACCGATCAATGCAAACTAGAACTAGTAGACATTCCAACAGCTTCTTCCCTCTTGCGATCAACTTCTCAAACACCTGACCTACAATTCCATTACAACATGCTGGCAATTTTTTGACTTGAGTTCGTTGTCACATTTCTGTGGGGCCAATTAAGTATTACTCGTGCACTCACTGTAATTGTCTCGCCATGCTGCACTATTTGCATATACTGGCCACTCATGCCAGAGTAGCATCTGCTCCATTGCACACTGTTTGAGGAGTATCTGTAACATTTGCACAACCATTGTCCCAGATTATCGCACTACTCGTCACTTTAAACCGCATACACTCCTTAAAGTCTCAGCGCCCTTTGCACAATGGTCATTGCAATGGACTGTTGCAATATTATGCTCTAAGTGCTCGAGGACTCTGCATCTTTTTGCACAATTGTCAAAAAACAAATACATTTGTACCGGCATTACCAGATAACTAGCAACCCTTTACTGCTCAGTGACTGTTTTTTGTCAATGTCTTTATGTCTCAAAAGTGTTCTTTGTCAATTGACTGTCTGTTTGACTGTCTCCAACTACTGGAGACAAATTCCTTGTGTGTTTTTGGACATACTTGGCAAATAAAGATGATTCTGATTCTGAAATAATGTACCGGCATTACCACATTACTTGTAACCTTTTATTGCTCAGTGACTGTGTTTTTACGTCTCTGCCAGTTGACTGTCTGTTGTCATACTAGAGCATCTCCAACTACCGGAGACAAATTCTTTGTGTGTTTTTCACATACTTGGGAAATAAAGATGATTGTGATTCTGATCACACGCTATTAATATTTGGCATTTCAAAGGGTCACACGCGGTTATCCCCAGACAGGAAACATGGAATAATATTGTCTCTTGTAAAACAAGAAAAGTATCACGTTATAAAATCTGGCGCTTCAGAGGGTCACACGCGGTCATCATTACTGGAAACGTGATGCATGCTATAAAATTGCCTCTTGTAAAACAAAAGTATCGCTTGACGTAATCAAGGGCCTCGTGAGGTCAGACAGGGTCATGTATGAGGGGCCGTTAGGGACATTATTCAGGATTAGCTCTCACACTATTCAAATGCTTTCACACACACACACACAGGACTGAAAGGCTGTCATAAGGACTACTCAAACACTCGTTTACACGAGTCTTGCTCTCATAACTCAAGTTTTTGTGTTTTTCGTTCGTCTTTGGAGACATGACACAACTAACTTACACAAGGGGAGACTTGCTAACCATCAAGGAGGCTACTCCGGACTATCTTTCACCAACTTTCACAAATCCGCTCAGTTTTTTCCCCGAGTTACTCACCGGAGCAGCGAACGCGGTCCTCGGCGCATGGAAACGGAGGCGACGCCACAGAGGGAAGCGAGCCGGCATCCAGGTGAAACTCCGCAAGAGAGGATACAGATTGGTGTTTCTGTCCATCCACCTCGCGAATGTACGCTCCCTACCCAACAAAATGGACGAGCTTCATCTTCTGATAAAGACCAGTAAAGACTTCGGACGTTCCGCCGCCAGGTGCTTTACGGAGACTTGGCTTTGTGAGGCTGTACCCGATGGCGCCGTCATGCTTCTGGGTTTTCATCTGCACCGAGCAGACCGCATCACGGAGTTATCAGGGAAAACAAAAGGCGGCGGGATATGCTTCTATATCAACAAAAAATGGTGTACGGACGCCACCGAACTCGCACACTCTGCAGCCCACATTTGGAGTCGCTGTTTTTGAACTGTAAGCCATGCGACTCACAGCGTGAGTTTGCATCATTCATTCTCGCTGGCGCCTATATTCCGCCTCAAGCTAACACGAACGCCGCACTGCTAATGCTCACCGAACAAGTCAACGAAATTGAAAAAAAACACCCGGACTCACCCCTCATTATTCTCGGGGACTTTAACAAAGCTAAACTCAACCACGAACTTCCTAAATACAAGCAGCACATCGACTGTCCTACCAGGAAAAATAACATATTGGACCACTGCTATACTATGCTAAAAAACGCATACCGTGCTATACCTTGTGCAGCCCTGGGCTCGTCTGATCACTGCTTAATTCACTTAATACCAACATATAGACAAGAACTTAAATGCGCGAAGCCTATGGTGAAAACAGTGAAAAAGTGGACCAATGAAGGAAAGATGGAACTTCAAAGCTGTTTAGACTGCACAGACTGGAGTGTCTTTGAAAATTCAGCTGGCAGCTTGGATGAATATACGGACACTGTCACAACCTATATCAGTTTCTGTGAAGAGGTCTGTGTACCAACAAAGTCATTTCACACATTCAACAACAACAAGCCGTGATTCACTGCCAAACTTAAGCAGCTTCGCCAAGCCAAGGAGGATGCATATCAGAGCGGGGACAGGGCCCTGTATAATCGAGCTAGAAACCAGCTGACTAAAGAAATTAACATTGCAAAGAGGAACTGTGCAGCAAAGTTGGAAAAACAGTTTAGCGCTAACGACTCTAAATCAGTCTGGCATGCATTCCAATCGCTGACAAATTACAAGCGACGATCCCCCCAAGCTGAGAACAATAGCACACTATATATATATATATATATATATATAATATAGGTACATCTCAATAAATTTGAATATAGTTGAAAAGTTTTTCTTCAGTACTCATAGAGTGATGAAACACTGAAGTACCTTTCAGAGGGCAAATTCCAGCCTAATTTCTACATTAAAAATCACTTTATTTCTTGAATTAATTCACTATTTTGTTTGACGTTATATTTGAGTTTCTCAATATGGGGATTTTTTTTATTTGCTATGTGCTATAATCATCAAAATAATACATATTTTAAACATGAAATACTTCACTCTGAGTGTGAGCAGTGTGCAGTTCATCTATAATTTCACTTTTTGAATTGAACTACCTAATAAATGATTTACACTATTCACGTGAGCATAATCGACGTGTGCGTGAGCATGATTGACATGAACTTCTGAATGCTAGTGATATGTGCGAGAATGTGATTGAAGCGCTCGCGTGAACACATTTGAGTAGTGTTAATGAGAGCGACCCGTGCGAATGAGAGTGTTTGAGTAGTTTTAATGAGAGTGTTTAAGTAGTGTTAATGAGAGCAATACTCATGCATATGAGTGTTTGAGTCGTGTTAATGGGAGCAAGATTTGTGCGTATGAGGGTGTTTGAGTAGTGTTAATGAGAGCACAACTTGTGTGTATGAGAGTGAGTAGTGTTAATGAGCGTGTTTGAGTATTGTTAATGAGAGCAAGACTCGTGTATGAGAGCATTTGAGTAGTCCTTATGGGAGCAAGACTCGTGCGTATGAGAGTGTTTGAGTAGTCCTTCTGAGAGCCTTTTAATAGTTTGTGTGTGTGTGTGAAATTATTTGAATAGTAAGTGTGAGAGCTAATCCTGAATAATGTCTCTAACGGCCCCTCATAGTCATGTGTGGTCATACCTGGAGACATGTCAGGGCAAGACAGGAAAGCCGGTTTGAGAAACACTGGGTTGACATAGGGTCAGTGGAGTCTTAGAGGTTTTGAGAAAATTTATGGTATCTTACGTGGCGGGCTCAAGTGGGCATGGATGTCACCAAGCAGGAATTTGTGGGGGGCTTTTGCCAGAATCCTAACAAGAGTCACGGGACTGCTGGAACCTATCCCAGCTATCTTCGGGCAGGCGGCGGGGTACACCCTGAACTGGTTGCCAGCCAATCGCAGGGCACATAAGAACAAATGCCTGTGTGGAGTTTGCATGTTCTCCCCGTGCCTGGGTGGGTTTTTCTCCAGGCGATCCGGTTTCCTCCCGCATCCCAAAAACATGTAGGGTAGGTTAATTGACAACTCTAAATTGCCCGTAGGTGTGAATGTGAGTGCGAATGGTTGTTTGTTTGTATGTGCCCTGCGATTGGCTGGCAACCAGTTCAGGGTGTACCCCGCCTCCTGCCCGATGACAGCTGGGATAGGCTCCAGCACCACCCGCGACCCTAGTGAGGAGAAGCGGCTCAGAAAATGGATGGATGGATAGATGGATACTTTTAGGATACGTGGTGAACTGATCCAAGAATTCCAAATAACAGCCGGAAACTTTCTTCAATACAATAAATTAAAAGCAGCAATACAAAAAAGAATACCAACTCTCCAGAGCACCATCGAACTGCCGGAGTTTGTCAAGCAAATAATGAAGCTTCTCCCGGAAAGTAAAAGAAATCTTTCAAAAGTTTATCAATTAATTTCATGTACTAAATCAATCCACTTACCAATCACCAAATGGGATTTTGAAGATTTTTTTTTTTCCATGTCTGCTGACCGTAGCTACTGGATACAGATTTGCAACTATACGTTCAGAATGACAAAAAAACACAAATCTACAGCTTATACAATATAAAGTGCACCATAGAACACACTTTACTCAGTACACTATGCATAAAATGGGCTTCTCTCCATCTAATATATGCGCGCAATGCACCAAAAATACCCCAGACACCTATTTTCATGCTATATGGGAATGTACACTAATTCAATGCTTTTGGTCTTCGGTTATACAAAAACTCTCGTATATTGTAAACTGCAGGATTCCACTTTCCCCAAGATTGTGCATACTTGGCGACTTAAGCATAATTGACCTCCCTAATAAATATTCACAATCATTACTTGTCGCGTTAGCTACCGCTAAGAAAGCAATTCTATTAAACTGGAAAAACAAACAAGCTATTAACATCAATCAGTGGCTAAATCTCATCATAGAATATATTGTGCTCGGAAAAAATATCAGCAGAATGAAAAAGTGAATTACACATATACGTAGATAGCTGGTCACCTTTCCTCAACATGCTAAATCTAGACTCTTGAATCCTTTCCCTGAGTAGGGTGCCATTTGACAATAGCAAGACTATTTTCATAAGTGTGAAAGTAAACAATGGAATTCTATATTCTTTGCTGTCGAGGTTGTTGTTGTTTTATTATTATTCTATTTATATATTTTTCTCTTTTCTTTATATTTTCCCAGATTTTAGATCAGTTTGCATGGTGAAAAGACACATTCATGCTGTGGGGACCTTCTCCTCTTGTCCCTGTCGTTTGTTGTTCCGGAGTCTGTGGGGGCGGGACTCTTTCACTCCTTCCTGATCTCGGGGGTTGGGGGGAAACACCGGGGAGACCTCCTGGGGAGTAATGGTGGTCTGATAGTGACTCGCCCATGTTCCGTGGGTCCTGGGGTGGTGCCGGCTGGCACCCACCTGGGTCCCCCGCTCTGGCTGCTGGTGGGGGCACTGGGGTCCCGCTGTCGCTCCTCAGGCCTGCTTCCTCCTCTTCTCTCCGTTCCTTGGGGGGGGGTTGCCTGGGGGGGGTGGCTTTGGGTCCCTGCGGCCCCCACTGGGTGGCCAGTTGTCGGGGCGTCTCGGTGGGGCCGGCGGACCGCCCTGGGTCCCTTGGTGTGGGACGTGTCCCATCCACCGGGCTGCTCTCGGGTTGACCCCTGGGCCTGATCCCGTCCCTCCATTGATTGGGTGGGGTCCTCAGCCTCCGCGGTGCGGCCACAGCAATTACAGGACACTTCTTTCAGTCTTGGTACATGTAAAACGGTGTCAATTCACTTGCATGTATCCGCAGGCACACACCCCTAAGACTCTTTCGCTGAGTGTGGGGTCACATACTTACTGCGACAAATAACTCATGAATATGCAAAAACTGGTCTATCCCCTCACTTATACTCTCGTTCTGTAGACTTTTACAATTTACATAATTAATCCCACCACACTTCAGTTGTACAGCCGGGTTCATGACGCTTGTCCTGCATGCTTCTTCTCCTGTCCTAGTTCCGGGGGCGGCCTCGCCCTCTGAAGCGAATAAAAGGCCGAAGCGCCTTTGTCTCGCTCGCTCTCTCACTCTGTCATTGTTCCACCTGCCGAAGGTCTGGCCCAGCCCGGGAAGCCCCCAACCTCTCACCACGAGGTGGCGGAGGCGGGGAGACACCGAACTTCCCTGCAGCGTGGACCGCAGGGAGCACCTGCCAACTCCCTGAAGCTACCCTTTTGGGTGTGGGGCAGTTTACGGAGGAGGCTCCGTTGGGAAGTAATTGCGGTGCGAGTTTTTCCCTGACCGCGTGGCAAGCATTTCCACTGCCAGCGCGCCGGCCAACCTGCACTTGAAGTGTGTCTTTTTCTCTTTCCTTCCTTTTCCTGCAAACCATCCCTCGTGAGCGCTCTTGCCAACCTCCGGAAGGTCGACCCGCCTGCCTGAATTGGTCAACACACGTAAGTCCAATTTGCGGTCTACTAAAAGTACAGATTAGTGCTTATTTGGATTTTAAACTAACGAGAACAGGAATTCCAGCTATGCGCATTGTCATCCCATGGTCACTACCAATCCCACATCACAAGTTAGTTTCCTTTGTCAATGTTCGTAAGTCCTTTGCTTGTTTTGCGGGTTTTTTTCTGTATTGTTTCCCTGTCGATTCCCCCATGTTAGATCATTAAATTTGCCATAAAATTCACTACCTGCCTTGTTGTGTGCGTTTGGGTTTGAGGAAAAAAAACGTCTGGTCGTCTCGAACTCTTATCTAATTCATGTAGCAACCTTCAAATTACGAGACTGAGGATAAAAGGTTTGTCGTCACTTTGTCCTGAAGTTGTATACATCTAAAAAGTGACGTGGTGCCCCCTATTCTTGATAAAATATCTTGATTTATATCGCTGTAATTGAAAATGACGCTAAACCGGAAGGAATGCAGGCGTCGCTTCCATCTTATACTAATACTCATAAAAAAGGAAAAGGTTACTCAGAAACAAGGAACAAATACTTACAAAAACAAGATAAAAAATATTGTTGGTTTGTTACTGAGACCAAATCTCATCTCAAAGCATTCCTCAAGCACTGAGGCTTTCTTGACAAAAGATTCAACGCTTCAAGGCTTCAGTGACGGTGACATCTAGTGGACAACTGAAGCCATAGCAGCCTCTAAAGCGCACGCCTGACGCACTGATGGCACAGTTTCCCCCCCTGACAGCACTAAAAGTCTGTATGTAAGTGATTTTGTTGATTCATACCGAATAATGGTTATGTCGTCATGACAATAAAATATGCAGATGCTTTTCCCCCCCTCCCCCGTACCCTCAAACAGACGAAGCCAAAGAATAAATGAAACGCCCGTGAGCCAACGACACACACCGAAAAGACCAGGAGCCAATGAAAAGCTTTGAAACATTTTGGAAGGACTGAAGCGCGAGGCGAAACAGCGACGGCGAACGTCGTCGGTCACGTGACAGTGGTCTTTCGAGACAAGCGCCGACGCCGCGTTTTGACAGGAAGACTGAAAAGCCTCGCTATCATTTGCCCATCACAAGATTGTATTCGACTTTATTCATTGAGTGTTTGCCACCATGATCGTTGTTTTGTTTTGTTTTGTTTGTTTGAATTTAACTTCCACTTTACCACATTGTAATCACCCGCAACCGATGCCCGTATTCAAATGAAGTCCATTCAAAGGGCTTTTTTTTTTTATTATTTTTTTTTTTCTTCAGACAATGAATCGGATCCGCCAATGGCTGTGCAGAGCGCTATGACGACATCGGGCTCCAACGCGCCGGTGCTTCATGTGTGCGCTGCCAGTGTCAGACTCGTGCGATTGTGTGCAAGAGGCGTTGAGTCAAATCGCCAGTCGGTGCAAGGTGGGTGTGACAGGAGGCACGTTTGTAAGTACATTGGGGGGAATTGCTTTCCAAGATGCTTGAAGCGATGTCGAAATGCGTATTTCCACGACAGCCAAACATGTTATTTGGGGTTCTTGTTGCGAATTGATTTGCCTGCGGCTTCACACCAGTGTTATGTGAGCAACGTATGATTCAAAATGCAAAAATGGTTGTGCGTAGGGGAGCATTTTGTGAAGGTTTCATTGTTTGCGCGTTACAGCGACCTGATTGGTCGGCGCGCGTGGATATTACAAAGCCAGATTCGGTTCGATGGAAAGCCGTCGACAAGGAAGGTGGGCTTTGTACAACTTGTTTGTCCTCCGAGCTGATGTCTTTGTGTGCCGCTGCTCTCCTCGGCGCCATCAAAGCGTCTTTGTTTGATGGTGAGGATGATGCCTGTGCCACCGAGTGAGAGAAAAGAGGGGCGGGGGGGGGGGGGGGCAGACTATTTAGATGAACATAACCCAACATTGTTAAAAGCAGTTCATGTAAATGGGTTAACACAACTAGGACGAGGAGCGGTATTGCACGGCGTTTTTATTTTTTTGTAACGAGGCCATGAGAAGAAATTGACGCGCGGTGAGATTGCTATTCATGATAAGTAACCTTTTTTTTTTTTTCAATAGAGAAAATTCTCAACACATCATTTATCCACACGAGAGGCAGTTCAAATATTTGTTTATTCATGTAGACTTCGTTTTAGGAAATAGAATAAAATGGCACGGAACGTGGACGATTCCAGATGCCCAGGACCGTTTTTTTGTTTGTTTGTTTGTTTGTTTGTTTTGTGGATGGGCGGTGGTTGGATGCAGTTTTGTAGAAGGCCAGGAGGTGTCCGCACTGAGCAGTATTTTAACTGGTGCTGGTTTGTCTTGTCGTTAGCGCAACGAGTGATATAAAATAAATCAAATAATCCCCACATTTTGCTCCTTTGAAGGTAAATCGACGGTCATAAATTCAAGATGGCAGCCCCTGAAGGTGAATATATCAGTCATTCTTATTTATAATAATAGTTTTTTTGGGGACTTGTTGATTTTATTTGACACCCTCTGAAGATATTCAGGTCAAGGAGCTTGACAAGCGGGCCTCTGGCCAGGCCTTTGAGGTTATCCTTGGCGCTCCGACCCCTGACGCGATGGGTGACTTCCCCTTGGCGCCGCCAAAGAAAAAGGATGTCTCACTGGATGAGATTCAGAGGAAGCTGGATGCTGCAGAAGAAAGACGCAAGGTAGAAGTTGCTTACTCATTTTAGTTTCTGACTGTATGGTTTTCTATGTGTAAAGCAACACGCTTCATGAGTGACATTTACATCCCCCCCCCCCCCCCCCCCCCAGAACCATGAAGCTGAAGTTTTGAAGCATTTAGCAGAAAAACGGGAGCATGAAAAAGAAGTGCTGCAGAAAGCTATGGAGGAGAACAACAATTTCAGCAAGATGGCTGAGGAGAAACTCAATCAAAAAATGGAAACCAACAAAGGGAAACGCACTGCAATTATGGCAGCAATGAATGAAAAATTCAAGGAGAAAGTAATTGTCATATTTTGTGAAATTGATATTTTTCCACCGAGATATTGGGATTCATTTTGGTTTTTTTTTCTTTCTTGATAGGACAAAAAATTAGAGGAGGTGCGAAAAAACAAGGAAACCAATCAAAGCAACGTGGCAGAAGATACTTCTGAAGACTGAATGACATGGGAGATGTTCAATTATATGTGAATGCAATAACATTTCTGTATTTGCGTATTCCTTTTTGGGTTGTTGATGTTAGCCAGTATATGTGTGCCCTTCCCACTTGAAGTAACAATATACATCGATTCTTTTGAATTCTCAAGATAGAAGCGCGCTTGTGCTTTGCGTGACTACCAATCTCAACACTCAGTTTAGTAACCTGTTAGTCGTGAAATGTATTTAACATGCTTTGCGTACGTAATCTTAAAACCTGATAATTCCATGTGGTTTTGAAATGGTGTTAAGTCTCAAGTTCCGAAGAAGGCAAAATGTGTTCCGCAAAGCCAGGGGGGGGGGGGGGGGGGGGGGGCAGTTTTGCTGCGCCTGTAGATTCTTTTGTTTCGCTGATAATCTAAGAAGTATCGATGCCGTCATTAGTGATGAATGCCTTAGTTGTCAAAATGTTGTAGAGTTTGCATGTTCTGCCTGTGCCTGCGGGGGGGGGGGGGGGGGGGGGGGGGTTCTCCAGGTACTCCTGCTTCCACGTACATTCCAAAAACATGCGTGGTAAGACTCTAAATTGTCTGGCATCCAGTTCAGGGTGTACCCTGCCTCTTGCCCAAAGTCAGCTGGAATAGGCTCCAGCACACCCTAGTGAGGTTAACCGGTACAGACAATGGATAGTTGTCCATCCATCCATCCATCCATCCATCTTCTTTCACCGCTTATCCCCACTAGGGGGATCCAAATTGTATGAGTGACTTTTCTATCGGTTGTACATTGAACAAAAGTCTTTTGACAAGTAACTATTTACCAGCTGCATGTTATCTCTGTTAATGTCACACTTTTGAAATATACTATTTTCACTGATCTATTTCCTGTTGTGTTTATTTAGCCCTGGCTTTCTTTCATTTTGCCACAGTTGTCGGCGGTGGCTCCGGTTTCGTCTGTCGTTTGGACGTTGCCGTCTGCGGTTGGTGTCGATGGCAGATGTGGCTTTGGAGGCTATCCTTCATGTGGATGGGATATCCCATGCATAAATATACAACCACTCTTCGGTAGCCTTGGCTGGGTGACCACATGCAGACCAAGCCGCCATCTTGAACCGGGACTCACTGGTCACTTCCATTCCCTTTCGCATAATTCTCCAATAAACGAATCTGAACTTGTTCAATTTACCAATTTTGACATGGATCGGTTTGTTACAAACATCCGACGTGCAGTTATGACGTGGTTCATTTTATAATACGGGCTTTCATAAAAATACAGTCAAGCAGCACAGAAAAATACCTTTCAAAAGTCCTTTTGAACAATATGTTTGTCCGTTTTTGGCCTTACAAATTCATCTCAATAACCTTGCACAAGACAATGAGAGAACTCGATTTTAGTGGACCTCTGCTAAATCCATGTGCCCGAAAAGCGGCACAGCAAAATGGAAAGAAAATGACAGCCATTTTCCTGGATTTAGTAACATAACTACACTGTTAAGCCATTTCATAGAGTTTTTACATTAACACACTGGCAACGATGTTGCCAGTAAATCACTGTCAACTTGAATTACAGTACATTACTGCAGTGTCAAATCAATGCTTCTGTTCATTGTGGTGCTGATGAGAATGTGAACAAGAGCTCTTTTGGCTTGCTGATGCAGGCCAGGTAATGCAATTCTTGTAGCCGGGAGGGCGCTTTGCATTCTCTCTCTCCCCTCCCTTCTCTGTTTTCAGCACCTGTCTCCAATCAGCCTTATCACGTAAGTCACCCGATTCCTCGTTCCCTTTTTGACTCCTGTGTCTCCTTGTTCCAGTGTATTTCCCCCCCCGTGTTCCTGATCCACGTAATTCCTGCCGCCAAGCCAGCCGCCTGTCCTCACCACTACCTTCCACCCGTCCACACCGCCGCCTGCCAACCCACCTAGGACCACCGCCATTACCTTTCATCAATAAACTATTCATCCTTTCGCATCTGCCTCCGACTGCACTTGGATCCAGCCACTCTCTATTCGTGTCAGAATACTTCGGCCGTTATGGACCCAGCAACTCCAGAGGCACTGATGAACGCACTCACTCTCCAAGGAGCCCACATAGGAAAACAAGAAAAGACTCTCCATGAACTCACGGAATCCCTACACTCCCTCAGATAACAGGTATTCCTCCTTTCTTCGACGATGCTAGCTAACCATCCACTTCGGGGGATTTTTTTTCCAATGGCCTTTCCGAGCAGCTCAAGGAGGAGCTAGCAGTCCCTCCTCTTCTCTCGAGGATCTTATCAGGCTTTCCATCCGTCTGGATAACAGACTGCGAGAGCGTATACGAGAGAGGGGGGGTTCGCTCGCGCAAAAACCCTCCCACTCCGAGCGCTGTGCTGTCAGCTTCACACCCGCCTCCTGCACAGTCTTCCGCCTTTCCGCCACTCCCCATAGTCACTGAAGAGCCCATGCAAGTTGCTAAGACACGATTAGATCCACAGGAGCGGCAAACCTCCATCCCTTCAAGCTCTCCTTCTCGCGTAACCGTTCCCGCTTGCATTATAGTTTCGGCTCTTAACACCCCCATCACTGCCCTGATTGATTCCGGTGCCGATGACAATTTCATTCACAAAGCCATAATTCACCAGCTCCAACTGCTTCCGTCTCCGAAGAAGGTCACAGCCCTGGATGGCCGTATCTCCGCTGTTACCCACCAAACTGTGCCATTCACCTTGCTTATTTCAGGAAATCACCACGAAAACATTTCGCTTTTTGTTATCCCTTCTCCTGATACCCCACTAATCCTTGGAATTCCCTGGCTTAAAAGACATAACCCCACCATAGACTGGACACACTGAGCCATATCTGGAGGGAGCCCTCACTGCCACTCACACTGCCTGCTCTCAGCTATACCTCCTTCAGGTACACCACCACCCTCTTCCATGCTCGTTGACCTTTCCAGAGTCCCTGGGGAATATCGTGATCTCTCGCCGGTATTTCGTAAAGACCTGGCCATTTCTCCACTCCCCACCGCCCGTATGACTGTGTTATTAATCTGCTGCCGGGTGCCCCTCTTCCCTCTAGCCATCTCTACAACCTTTCCCGACCTGAGAAAAGGGTTATGGAGGACTATATCCATGACTCTCTGGCTTCCGGACTCATTCGACCTTCCTCTTCTCCAGTTGGGGCCGTCTTCTTTTTTGTTGCAAAGAAAGACACCACTCATGCTCTTGGGCTAGTGCTCTTTCGGCCATGACCCACAGCTTGTGATCAAAGGTGAGGGTGAAAGTGAAGTTCGACCGGTAAATCGCCTGAGTTCCTCCTTCACCACAACAGACCAATGCAGTAACACAGCAAAAATGGTGAAAAAAGGAATCGAGGTGAACACTAATGGCCAGGATAAAGCAGAGGATAACACATTAATAAGGCAACAGAAAGCCGTGTAGCGTATATTGGTGTTGGATAAAATGTAATTTCCATCCATCCATCCATCCATTTTCTACCGCTTATCCGAGGTCAGGTCGCGGGGGCTTTAGCAAGGACACCCAGACTTCCCTCTCCCCAGCCACTTCATCCAGCTCTTCCGGGGGGATCCCGAGGCGGTCCCAGGCCAGCTGAAGGACGTTGTCTCCCCAGCGTGTCCTGGGTCATCCCCGGGGTCTCCTCCCGGTGGGACGTGCCCGGAACACCTCACCAGGGAGGCGCCCGAAAGGCATCCGAATCAGATGCTCCAGCCACCTCATCTGGCTCCTTTCGATGTGGAGGAGCAGCGACTCTACTCTGAGATCCTCCCGGATGACCGAGCTTCTCACCCTATCTCTAAGGGAGAGTCCGGACACCCTGCGGAGGAAACTCATTTCGGCCGCTTGTATCCGGGATCTTGTTCTTTCGGTCACGACCCACAGCTCGTGACCCATTGGTGAGGGTAGGAACGTAGATCGACCGGTAAATTGAGAGCCTCGCCTTTTGGCTTAGCTCCTTCTTTACCACAACGGATCGATACAAAGTCCGCATCACTGCAGAAGCTGCACCGATCCGCCTGTCGATCTCCCCGCCTTCGGCCACCGCCCAGCTCAGAGGATAACACATTAATAATATAAAGCAGAGGATAACACATTAATAAGGCAACAGAAAGCCGTGTAGCGTATATTGGTGTAGGATTAAACGTAATTTATTTAAGAAATTAATTTGTTGAAGGTGAACGCCTGCGTTTATTTCTGGGTTCGTTCGATTTCCGTTTTAACGTCACAATCAAACTATCTGTCTCGTAAAGGGCACCGCGTCTCTTTTTTATACATATAAAATTTAGGAAAAGTGACGAAAAACCTCTTATCAGTCTCATAATCTGAAGGTTGCTACGTACATCCAACTACCGGAGACAAATTCCTTGTGTGTTTTTGGACATACTTGGCAAATAAAGATGATTCTGATTCTGATTTATAAAATACGAGTCCTCGATTACAGAGGTTTCTTGTAACTCAAAACACACAGAAAACACAACAGGGAGTGGAATTTTATAGAATATTTAATGACATTTTATGAGATCTATAGGGAAACACACAGAGGTGACTAACTAGAAAAAGAAAACCACTAATAAGGCTAATAGAAAGAAACTGGCATACGTAAAGGAAGAACATCGCGTGTGGCTGGAATAAAACTGGGTGTGAATAGGTTATACCGTGTTGAGCTACTACAAAGTTGGAACTTGTGTGAAGCTGGTATTTTACCCCAAAATTAGTAGGCACTAATTTTGTAAATTCTGGCAACGATTGCGGTGTCCTCCTCACGACCGCAGATCAGTTGGCCCTGGGAGTAGTCTTTCTCAGTCGTCTCGGAAGGCACGGAGACAGGTTTGGTTGAAGAAAAAGGATGCACAAAATTAAAACAAAAACAGACGGGAGAAGAAAAAGGAAAGTGGTTCGTCACGCTTTCATTGGGAGAATATGACCGTTTCTCTACCTGCCTTGCCAGGGACCCGCTAGTAATTTCAAAGAGATCACCCTTGGCTGGAAGCGTATCTGGTACTTTTAGCAACTGCTCTGATTGCCTCGAGGTGACCCACGTAGGCTGGGAAGCAAAGTCTCCATCCCAGGCTTGCGTTGGCCGAACCGTCTGTTCGAACAAAGAAAGGTGGAGGGGTGGCAGCACGGCTAAGAAGAATCATCTTTTATTGTCATGAACATGCATGCATTCATGCACATGAAATTTGTTCTCTGCATTTAACCCATCACAGTGAACACATAGACATTAGTGGAACACACTGGAGCAGGGGGCAGCCGAAGCACCAGGGAGCATTTCAGGGTATCAGTATCTTGCTTAAGGACACCACAGCCATGAGTCCGGGGGATTTTGGTCGATGGTCCAGTCGGGGTCTTGAACCTAGATCCCCCACGGTGGCAGGCGATGATCTTAACCATTGGGCCACGGCTGCCATGTCTAGTTAACCCTCAGCATGAAGAATCAAGAGCGAGAAGAACCAAAAGGCCAAGAGGAGGCGGGAGTCAAAGGTTAAATACCCAGTAGGTGTTTCTAAGAAACGGGGGAAACTGAAGAAGACCACACCGATCATCTTGAATTTGGTCTACAATTTAGGCCTATTATATGGGTGAAACAAGTCATATGTTAATCTAAAATACTCCCAACTTTGCACTCTTCCTTATAGATCAAGCCTATAGAATGTTTAACTTTAGTCTTGGTAAATCAACTCTTTATTGTTCAATACTACATCATTTCGTACAGTTTGGCTTCAAATCAAGACGAACAGTCCTCAAAGCCTCGCAGCTGGACCTGTAACGCTGACACAATGACACAAACATTAAGGCATACATTTGGAGTATTTCTGCAGAGTTCATAAAATAGTAAGACATTTTTCTTCCTTTAAATGAACTTTGAATGAGATTCCACAGGTCTGCAGTAACTCTGAAACGCCAGCAGGTATCGCCTGTGTCCCAGCAATTGTTCCCAGTGGGTGTTTGGTGGCACGTTGCGTCCATGTTTTAACATTAAACAAGTAGTTCAGTGCTGTCTTTGAGTTCCTGAAAACGGCAGTGATTAAACATAACTCAAGGTCCGGGAGTAATAGTTCAATCTGTGGCATATCCAACTAATAAATGTATCGTTGTCGATCTGTCCCAGCTCGGTCTTATTGGAGAGAGGATCTCCCAACCTTATGGTCGCTATCAGTTCTGCACATCAAAAGGGTCTTTGATGTCTGGTATCCAGATTCTACGTGGAGCTGTTAAATTAGTTTAGAGTCCAGCTGACATATGCCAGGCGTCCTTTGGTGGCTGTCTTGCACAGCGGGGCAGCTTGGATGAATGCAGTTTATCAAGTTGTTGGTGGGGTTATTGTGGCACCTTGTGTCGCCAGAGTGCCTCCTATACAGGCCGTCAGACAATTGCTAATTTTAAACAAACTTGCTGCTTGTCTGCCAGAACTATTATGAGTAATATGCGATAGCAAAAACATGGTGACATTTTCAGAGCATGAAAATCAAATAAAACGAAAAAGATAATATTATCTGGGAGTCGACACACCTGCCACCATTTCAATTTTTAACTGCCCAAAAACCAACAACATGCATTGGGTCCCACAAACATTATTTGCTTTATTCAGTTCCTCATTCATGCTGTTTGCTGACCAGACTTAGTTATTTTATGCGCACCATAGGATAGGCCGAATCTTGCCATATCCACTGCCAAAACAATAGAAACATCTGCAACTTAGCGCAAGGTGTTCTGGGCCCAAGTTTGGGCAGTCACAATTTAGAAGGTGCTTGACAAAGCTGGGTGGCACGGTGAACGACTGGTTAGAGTCGTTGGTTAGAGTGGGTTCAATCCCCAGCCCCGCCTGTGTGGAGTTTGCATGTTCTCCCCGTGCCTGCGTGGGTTTTCTCCGGGCACTCCGGTTTCCTCCCACATCCCAAAAACATGCATGCTAGGTTAATTGACGACTCTAAATTGCCCATAGGTGTGACTGTGAGTGCGACTGGATGTTTGTTTGTTTGTTTGTGCCCTGCGATTGGCTGGCAACCAGTTCAGGGTGTACCCCGCCTCCTGCCCGATGATAGCTGGGATAGGCTCTAGCATGACCATAGTGAGGAGAAGCGGCTCAGAAAATGGATGGATGGATGGATGGATAAAAATGTTGCAAAAACAGTAATGTGAACAAAATACATTCCTCCTGTGTCCTCTAATTAAATCACTCAGTCGGGTTTGTTATTTTATTCAGAAGCAATTGACAATTGTCATTAGATTAAAGGTTATGTTTCATATGCTGTTGTCTACATTTTAAAAACAGTGCATACAGCTTCATCACAGTCGACACAACAGATGGCATTTTAATGCCTATTGTAAACATGTTCATCCATCCATTTTCTGAGCCGCTTCTCCCCACTAGGGTCGCGGGAGTTCTGGAGCCTATCCCAGCTATCTTCGGGCAGGAGACGGGGTACACCCTGAACTGGTTCCCAGCCGATTGCCTGGCACATATAAACAAACAACCATTCACACCTATGGGCAATTTAGAGCGTTCAATCAACCACACGTTTTTGGGATGTGGGAGGAAACCGGAGTGCCCTGAGAAAAGCCACGCAGGCACGGGGAGAACATGTAAACTCCACACAGGTGGGGCCGGGGATTGAACCCCGGTCCTCAGCACTGTGAGGCAGACGCTCTAACCAGTCGGTTACCGTGCCGCCATGTTCAGTTACATGAAAATTACATTCACATGTAGCTACTCACAATTTGTACTGCACTTACTAAGAGTGGCACGCACTTATGTCAAACTTTTTATGAGTGAAATACAAAGTTATTCCATACAGCAGACCTATAAACCACCTGGCATCTTCCAGCGCCAACTGTCATGCCTGCATGCATCACCGCACCTTTTTAAAAAAAAATTATTTATTTTTTTTAATCTCCACAATGCTAGCCCCTCCTTGAGCCGTCACCTTATCGTGGTGGAGGGGTTTGTGTGTCCCACTGATCCTAGGAGCTAATTTGTCTGGGGCTTCCCGCCCCTGGTAGGGTCACCCACGGCAAACAGGTCCTAGGTGAGGGACCAGACAAAGCACGGCTCAAAGACCCCTTATGATGACGGCAAACGATGGACTGCGTTTTCCCTTGCCCGGACACGGGTCACCGGGGCCACCCACTGGAGCCAGGCCTGGTGGTGGGGCTCGAAGGCGAACACCTGGTGGCTGGGCCTGCACCCATGGGGCCCGGCTGGGCACAGCCCGAAAGGGTAACGTGGGTCCCCCTTCCCATGGGCCCACCACCTGTGGGAGGGGCCATTGGGGTCGGGTGCAGTGTGAGCTGGGCGGTGGCCGAAGGCGGGGACCTTGGCGATCCGATCCCCGGCTACAGAAGCTGGCTCTAGGAACGTGGAGTGGCCATGGTGAGAGGCGGCGAGCAGGTGTGGGTATACTTATTGTCCCCCCGGCTTGGCGTCTGTACGTTGGGGTTCACCCCAGTGGACGAGAGATTCGCCTCCCTCCGCCTTCAGGTGGGGGGACGGGTCCTGACTGTTGTTTGTGCCTATGCACCAAACAGCAGTTCAAAGTACCCACCCTTTTTGGAGTCCTTGGAGGGGGTGCTGGAGAGCACTCCTGCTGGGGCCTCCATCATTCTGCTCACATGGGCAGAACTTTGCTTATGTTCCGGGGGCGGTGGGGGACATCGAGTCCGAGTGGACCATATTCCGCGCCTCCATTGCTGAGGTGGCCGACCAGAGCTGCGGCTGTAAGGTGGTCGTGGCGGAAATCCCCGAACCCGTTGGTGGACACCAACTGTGAGGGATGCCGTCAAGCTGAAGAAGGAGTCCTATCGGGCCTTTTTGGCCTGTGGGACTCCTCAGGCAGCTGATGGGTACCGGCTGGCCAAGTGGAATGCAGCTTTGGTCATCGAGGGTGCATGGGAGTTCGCCCAACCAGTCTACATGTGTTTTGTGGAGTTGGAGAAAGCGTTCGACCGTGTCCCTCGGGGAGTCTTGTGGAGGGTGCTTCGGGAGTATGGGTGATAGAACCCCCTGATACGGGCTGTTCGGTCCCTGTACGACCGGAGTCAGAGTTTGGTCCGCATATACGGCAGTAAGTCGGATTCGTTTCCGGTGAGGGTTGAACTCCGCCAAGGCTGCCCTTTCGTCGCCAATTCTGTTCATAACTTTTATGGACAGAATTTTTGGGTACAGGCGAGGCGTAGAGGGGGTCCGGTTTGGTGACCTCAATATTGCATCTCTGCTTTTTGCAGATGATGTGGTTCTGTTGGCTTCATCAAGCTGTGACCTCCAACTCTCACTGGAGCGGTTCGCAGCCGAGTGTGAAGCGGCTGGGATGAGAATCAGCACCTCCAAATCTGAGACCATGGTCCTCAGTCGGAAAAGGGTGGCATGCCCTCTCCAGGTCGGGGATGAGATGCTTCCCCAAGTGGAGGAGTTCAAGCATCTTGGGGTCTTGTTCACGAGTGAGGGAAGAATGGAACATGGCACATCCCACCGGGAGGAGACCCCGGGGACGACCCAGGACACGCTGGAGAGACTACGTCCTTCGGCTGGCCTGGGAACGCCTCGGGATCCCCCCGGAAGAGCTGGATGAAGTGGCTGGGGAGAGGGAAGTCTGGGCATCCCTGCTAAAGCTACTGCCCTCGCGACCCGACCTGGATAAGCAGTAGAAAATGGATGGATGGAAACCGCGAGCAACGCAGCTTCACTTCTAGCATTATATTCCAGGCACTACTTTTTTTTGGAGAGTTGTGGAGTAATGAGTTGAAGAGCTTTATGAAATGTAACAGCACCTTCGTGATTAAATTAGGATGTCAACCAGTCTGCTTCATGAAAATTAGGGAATTAGGAAATATAGATAGATCTATAGTTTTTATCGTAAATTTATACAGTGGGTACGGAAATTTATACAGTGGGTAGGGAAAGTTTTCAGACCCCCTTAAAATTTTCACTCTTTGTTATAATGCAGCCATTTGTTAAAACCATTGAAGTTCCTTTTTTCCTCATTAATGTACACACAGCACCACAAATCGACAGAAAAAAAAACGTTGAAATTTTTGCTGATTTATTAAAGAAAAACTGAAATATCACACAGCCATAAGTATTCAGACCCTCTGCTGTGACACTAATAATATTTACAAATCCAATTCCAATGAAGTTGCGACGTTAAACATAAATAAAAACAGAATACAATGATTTACAAATCATGTTCAACCTATATTTAATTGAATACACGACAAAGACAAGATATTTAATGTTCAAACGGATAAACTTGATTGTTTTTATAAAATTATCATTAACTAAGAATTTTATAGCTGCAACACGTTCCCAAAAAGCTGCGACAGGTGGCAAAAAAAGACTGACATCAATGTGTCAAGGATAACACCGCGTGGGCTCAGGAACACTTCAGAAAACCAATATCACTGATATAACTGTCACTGGTTAACAAGGGAATTCTGAGTCCTTGTATCTTTTACATTGTTGAAATCAAATGTTTTCGGGCATTAATTGTTCATTGGTGCAAATTGTTCATGTGTCTCTGATGTGCAGATGTATTATAAGTTTACCAGCATCACCTCTAAGTGTTGCCAAAGCACCAACAGCTGTAGAAACGTGCATACGCCAGCCATGAAGTTGGCGTGAGGCCCGTTAAAAATCATGTTTCAACAGTAAATACTATTGTTCTGATGAAGTAACTGTAATCTGAATATTTACCTAGATATGGTGTAGGGGTGGGTGATACTGAGAATTTTGGTATCGATCCAATACCAAGGAAACACAGGATTAGTATCGCCGATACCGATACTTTTACTTGAAATGTCATGATCATTGAATAATTTTGTCTTGAATTAATTGATTATGATTATGGTAAAATACAGCACAAAGATTTTAGGCAATAAAAATGCTTTTTTTTAAAATGAACTACAACAATAGAAAAAAAAATGTAACAATATAAAATGAATAAAATACTTCTACTACCGCAATTGTTTCAGAAAAAAAGTCAACTAGTGCAAAATAACAACAACAAAAAAGCAGCAATGTAGCAAAAATGTAAATATAACAATGTCAACATCACAACAAAAAATAACTTCCATTGCACGATATTGTGAAAAATAAAGTCAGTAGTGCAAATAAGTGTGCACCAAACAGCAGTTCAGAGTACCCACCCTTTTTGGAGTCCTTGGAGGGGGTGCTGGAGACCGCTCCAGCTGGGGACTCCATCGTTCTGCTGGTGGACTTCAATGCTCACGTGGGCAATGACAGTGAGACCTGGAAGGGCGTGATTGGGAAGAACGGCCCCCCCGATCAGAACCCGAGCGGTGTTCTGTTATTGGACTTCTGTGCTCGTCACGGATTGTCCATAACGAACACCATGTTCAAGCATAAGGGTGTCCACACGTGCACTTGGCACCAGGACACCCTAGGTCGCAGTTCGATGATCGACTTTGTGGTCGTGTCATCGGACTTGCGGCCGCATGTCTTGGACACTCGGGTAAAGAGAGGGCCGGAGCTGTCAACTGATCACCACCTGGTGGTGAGTTGGCTCCGATGGTGGAGGAAGATGCCGGTCCGACGTGGCAGGCCCAAACGTATTGTGAGGGTCTGCTGGGAACGTCTGGCGGAATCCCCTGTCAGAAGGAGTTTCAACTCCCACCTCCGACAGAACTTTGCTCATGTTCCGGGGGAGGCGGGGGACATCAAGTCCGAGTGGACCATGTTCCGCGCCTCCATTGGCGGACCGGAGTTGTGGCCGTAAGGTGGTCGGTGCCTGTCGTGGCAGCAATCCCCGAACCCGTTGGTGGACACCAATGGTGAGGGATGCCGTCAAGCTGAAGAAGGAGTCCTATCGGGCCTTTTTGACCTGTGGGACTCCTGAGGCAGCTGATAGGTACCGGCTGGCCAAGCGGAATGCAGCTTTGGTGGTCGCTGAAGCAAAAACTCGGGCATGGGAGGAGTTCGCTGAGGCCATGGAGAAAGACTTCCGGACGACTTCGAGGAAATTCTGGTCCACCTTCCGACTTCTCAGGAGGGGAAAGCAGTGCACCATCAACACTGTGTATAGTGGGGATGGGGCGCTGCTGACCTCGACTCGGGACGTTGTGAGCCGGTGGGGGAGAATACTTCGAAGACCTCCTCAATTCCACCGACAGGCCTTCCCCTATCTCTGGGGTTGAGGTCACCGAGGTGGTTAAAAAGCTCCTCGGTGGCAGGGCCCCGGGGTTGGATGAGATTCGCCCGGAGTTCCTCAAGGCTCTGGATGTTGTAGGGCTGTCCTGGTTGACACGCCTCTGCAACATCGCGTGGACATCGGGGACAGTGCCTCTGGATTGGCAGACTGGGGTGGTGGTCCTCCTTTTTAAGAAGGGAGACCGCAGGGTGTGTTCCAACTACAGGGGGATCACACTCCTCAGCCTCCCTGGTAAGGTCTATTCAGGTGTGCTAGAGAGGAGGGTCCATCGGGAAGTTGAATCCCAGATTCAGGTGGAGCAGTGTGGTTTTCGTCCTGGCCGTGGAACAGTGGACCAGCTCTACACCCTTGGCAGGGTCCTCGAGGGTGCATGGGAGTTCGCCCAACCAGTCTACATGTGTTTTGTGGACTTGGAGAAGGCGTTCGACCGTGTCCCTCGGGTGGTCCTGTGGGGGGTGCTTCGGGAGTATGGGGTACCGAACCCCCTGATACGGGCTGTTCAGTCCCTGTACGACCGGAGTCAGAGTTTGGTCCACATATCCGGCAGTGAGTCGGACTCGTTTCCGGTGAGGGTTGGACTCCGCCAAGGCTGCCCTTTGTCACCGATTCTGTTCATAACTTTTTTGGACAGAATTTCCAGGCGCAGCCGAGGCGTACAGGGTGTCCTGTTTGGTGGCCTCAGTATTGCATCTCTGCTTTTTGCAGATGATGTGGTTCTGTTGGCTTCATCAAGCCGTGACCTCCAACTCTCATTGGAGCAGTTCGCAGCTGAGTGTGAAGCGGCTGGGATGAGAATCAGCACCTCCAAATCTGAGACCATGGTCCTCAGTCGGAAAAGGGTGGCATGCCCTCTCCAGGTCAGGGATGAGATCCTGCCCCAATTGGAAGAGTTCAAGTATCTTGGGGTATTGTTTACGAGTGAGGGAAGAATGGAACGGGAGATCGACAGGCGGATCGGTGCAGCATCTGCAGTGGTGCGGACTTTGTATCGATCCGTTGTGGTAAAGAAGGAGCTAAGCCGAAAGGCGAAGCTCTCGATTTACCGGTCGATCTACGTTCCTACCCTCACATATAGTCACGAGCTGTGGGTCATGACCGAAAGAACGAGATCCCGGATACAAGCGGCCGAAATGAGTTTCCTCTGCAGGGTGTCCGGGTTCTCCCTTAGAGATAGGGTGAGAAGCTCGGTTATCCGGGAGGATCTCAGAGTAGAGCCGTTGCTCCTTCACATCGAGAGGAGCCAGATGAGGTGGCTGGGGCATCTGATTCGGATGCCTCCCGGATACCTCCCCGGTGAGGTGTTCCGGGCACGTCCCACCGGGAGGAGACCCCGGGGACGACCCAGGACACGCTGGAGAGACTCTCGGCTGGCCTGGGAATGCCTCGGGATACCCTGGAAGAGATGGATGAAGTGTCTGGGGAAAGGGAAGTCTGGGCGTCGCTGCTAAAGCTACTGCCCCCGCGACCCGACCTCGGATAAGCGGTAGAAGATGGATGGATGTGTCACGTTGAGCATAACCAGCGATAAGAATGCAAGATTAAATATTTGATCACCTTAACGAAGTGTATGTTATATATGTTGTCAATGCTGTAGTAGGAAGTAGTGATGCTCCTAACATGTTAGAAGCGCACAGCTGCACTTTATCAGCAATTTAGCAGCTAATAACCGTTAGCTATATTGCTAAACTTCGCTACCATACTGACTCGTCCGTCCTGTATACTAAAGTATATGGCCATTGGGCACATTTCTTTACCATTTTATGATGACCTGAGAATTATCCATCCATCCATTTTCTGAGCCGCTTCTCCTCACTAGGGTCGCGGGCGTGCTGGAGCCTATCCCAGCTGTCATCGGGCAGGAGGCGGGGTACACCCTGAAATGGTTGCCAGCCAATCGCAGGGCACATAGGAACAAACAACCATTCGCACTCACAGTCATGCCTACGGGCAATTTAGAGTCTCCAATTCATGCATGTTTTTGGGATGCGGGAGGAAACCGGAGCGCCCGGAGAAAACCCACGCAGGCACGGGGCGAACATGCAAACTCCACACAGGCGGGGCCGGGGATTGAACCCGGGTCCTCAGAACTGTGAGGCTGACGCTCTAACCAGTCGGCCACCGTGCCGCCCCTGAGAATTATATTGCTTAAAAAAATTAAACCAGTACGATTTAAAGATGGAATTAGCATAAAAGGGAAGCACAAATATTAAATCACTTGTAGGATTTCCTGCAAGAGCTTGATTATATACAATATCAACTTTGAGAGTTAGCCAGTCTTTCTTACTAGGTGTTGAGAAAAAGAAACTAATTTCAGATAGATAGTTTTCCTTTCTATAATATTCGAGTTTATTTCAGAATCAGTATCAGAATCATCTTTATTTGCCAAATATGTCAAAAACACACAAGGAATTTGTCTCCGGTAGTTGGAGTCGCTCTAGTACAACAACAGACAGTCAATTGACAGAGAACACTTTGGAGACATAAAGACATTGAGAAAAACACTGAGCAATAAAAGGTTGCTAGTAATCTGGTAAAGGCGGTACCATTTTTAAAAAATTTTTTGGACAATTGTGCAAAAAGATGCAGTCCTCTAGCACTTAGAGCAGTTTGAAATGACTAATAGAACAATAGTCCAGTGCAATGACTATTGTGCAAAAGGCGTCGAGACTTCAAGAAATGTATGCAGTTTAAAGTGACTAGTAGTGCAATAATCTGGGACAATGTCGATTGTGCAAAATGCAGCCCTATGGGGGGCACAAGTCAGTGCAAACTGTAGGCCGGTCCCAAGCCCGGATAAATGCAGAGGGTTGCGTCAGGAAGGGCATCCGGCTTAAAACCTTGCCAAACAAATATGAGCGTTCATCCAAAGAATTCCATACCGGATCGGTCGTGGCCCGGGTTAACAACGTCCGCCACCGGCGCCGTCAACCTGCAGGGCGCTGTTGGAAATTCAGCTACTGTGGGTCGAAGTCAAAGAAGAAGAAGAAGAGGTGGAAAGCGGGTTCTTCGGCAGAAAGAGAAGAGGAAAACACAGAGCCTAGAACTGAATGTGGGGACTTTGAATGTTGGGACTATGACAGGAAAATCTCGGGAGTTGGTTGACATGATGATTAGGAGAAAGGTTGATATATTGTGTGTCCAGGAGACCAGGTGGAAAGGCAGTAAGGCTAGAAGTTTAGGGGCAGGGTTTAAATTATTTTACCATGGTGTAGATGGGAAGAGAAATGGAGTCGGGGTTATTTTAAAAGAAGAGTTGGCTAAGAATGTCTTGGAGGTGAAAAGAGTATCAGATCGAGTGATGAGGCTGAAATTTGAAATTGAGGGTGTTATGTGTAATGTGATTAGTGGCTATGCCCCACAGGTAGGATGTGACCTAGAGGTGAAAGAGAAATTCTGGAAGGAGCTAGATGATGTAGTTCTGAGCATCCCAGACAGAGAGAGAGTCGTAATTGGTGCAGATTGTAATGGACATGTTGGTGAAGGTAATAGGGGTGATGAAGAAGTGATGGGTAAGTACGGCATCCAGGAAAGGAACTTGGAGGGACAGATGGTGGTAGACTTTGCAACAAGGATGCAAATGGCTGTAGTGAACACTTTTTTCCAGAAGAGGCACGAACATAGGGTGACCTACAAGAGCGGAGGTAGAAGCACACAGGTGGATTACATCTTGTGCAGACGATGTAATCTGAAGGAGGTTACCAACTGTAAGGTAGTGGTAGGGGAGAGTGTGGCTAGACAGCATAGGATGGTGGTGTGTAAGATGACTCTGATGGTGGGGAGGAAAATTAGGAAGACAAAGGCAGAGAAGAGAACCATGTGGTGGAAGCTGAGACAGGACGAGTGTTGTGCAGCTTTTCGGGAAGAGGTGATACAGGCTCTCGGTGGACGGGAAGAGCTTCCAGAAGACTGGACCACTGCAGCCAAGGTGATCAGAGAAGCAGGCAGGAGAGTACTTGGTGTATCTTCTGGCAGGAAAGGAGAGAAGGAGACTTGGTGGTGGAACCTCACAGTACAGGAAATCATACAAGGAAAACGGTTAGCTAAGAAGAAGTGGGACACTGAGAGGACCGAGGAGAGGCGAAAGGAATACATTGAGATGCGACACAGGGCAAAGGTAGAGGTGGCAAAGGCAAAACAAGAGGCATATGATGACATGTATGGCAGGTTGGACACTAAAGAAGGAGAAAAGGATCTATACAGGCTGGCCAGACAGAGGGATAGAGATGGGAAGGATGTGCAGCAGGTTAGGGTGATTAAGGATAGAGATGGAAATATGTTGACTGGTACTAGCAGTGTGCTAGGTAGATGGAAAGAATACTTCGAGGAGTTGATGAATGAGGAAAATGATAGAGAAGGGAGAGTAGAAGAGGCAAGTGTGGTGGACCAGGAAGTGGCAATGATTAGTAAGGGGGAAGTTAGAAAGGCATTAAAGAGAATGAAAAATGGAAAGGCAGTTGGTCCTGATGACATTCCTGTGGAGGTATGGAAGCATCTAGGAGAGGTGGCTGTGGAGTTTTTGACCAGCTTGTTCAATAGAATTCTAGTGCGTGAGAAGATGCCTGAGGAATGGAGGAAAAGTGTACTGGTGCCCATTTTTAAGAACAAAGGTGATGTGCAGAGCTGTGGCAACTATAGAGGAATAAAGTTGATGAGCCACACAATGAAGTTATGGGAAAGAGTAGTGGAGGCTAGACTCAGGACAGAAGTGAGTATTTGCGAGCAACAGTATGGTTTCATGCCTAGAAAGAGTACCACAGATGCATTATTTGCCTTGAGGATGTTGATGGAAAAGTACAGAGAAGGTCAGAAGGAGCTACATTGTGTCTTTGTAGATCTAGAGAAAGCCTATGACAGAGTACCCAGAGAGGAACTGTGGTACTGCATGCGGAAGTCTGGAGTGGCAGAGAAGTATGTTAGAATAATACAGGACATGTACGAGGGCAGCAGAACAGCGGTGAGGTGTGCTGTCGGTGTGACAGAAGAATTTAAGGTGGACGTGGGACTGCATCAGGGATCAGCCCTGAGCCCCTTCCTTTTTGCAGTGGTGATGGACAGGCTGACAGATGAGGTTAGACTGGAATCCCCGTGGACCATGATGTTTGCAGATGACATTGTGATCTGCAGTGAAAGCAGGGAGCAGCTGGAGGAACAGTTAGAAAGATGGAGGCATGCACTGGAAAGAAGAGGAATGAAGATTAGCCGAAGTAAAACAGAATATATGTGCATGAATGAGAGGGGTGGTGGGGGAAGAATGAGGCTACAGGGAGAAGAGATAGCAAGGGTAGAGGACTTTAAATACTTGGGGTCAACCGTCCAGAGCAATGGTGAGTGTGGTCAGGAAGTGAAGAAACGGGTCCAAGCAGGTTGGAACGGGTGGAGGAAGGTGTCAGGTGTGTTATGTGACAGAAGAGTCTCTGCTAGGATGAAGGGCAAAGTTTATAAAACAGTGGTGAGGCCAGCCATGATGTATGGATTAGAGACAGTGGCACTGAAGAGAAAACAGGAAGCAGAGCTGGAGGTGGCGGAAATGAAGATGTTGAGGTTCGCTCTCGGAGTGACCAGGTTGGATAAAATTAGAAATGAGCTCATCAGAGGGACAGCCAAGGTTCGATGTTTTGGAGACAAAGTTAGAGAGAGCAGACTTCAATGGTTTGGACACGTCCAGAGGAGAGAGAGTGAGTATATTGGTAGAAGGATGATGAGGATGGAGCTGCCAGGCAAGAGAGCTAGAGGAAGACCAAAGAGAAGGTTGATGGATGTCGTGAGGGAAGACATGATGGCAGTTGGTGTTCGAGAGGAGGATGCAGGAGATAGGCTCTCATGGAAAAGGATGACGCGCTGTGGCGACCCCTAACGGGACAAGCCGAAAGGAAAAGAAGAAGAAGAAGAAGAATGTCGATTGTGCAAATGTTGCAGATGCGACTCAGGCACATGAGTGGCCAGTATTGGTCAGCAACAGATATGCAAATAGTGCAGTGTGGCGAGACTACTACAGTGAGTGTACGAGTAATATATTATTGGCTCAACAGAAATGTGACAACAAACAAGACAAAAAAATGGCAGCATGTTGCATGGACTTGCAAGTTAACTGTTTAAGAAGTTAATGGTTAATGGAAGTTAAGTTTTCCGGGCACTCCGGTTTCCTCCCACATCCCCAAAACATGCGTGGTAGGTTACTTGATGACTCTAAATTGCCCGTAGGTGTGAATGTGAGTGCGAATGGTTGTTTGTTTGGATGTGCTGTGCGATTGGCTGGCAACCAGTTCAGGGTGTACCCCGCCTCCTGCCCGATGATAGCTGGGATAGGCTCCAGCACTCCCGTGACCCTAGTGAGGAGAAGCGGGTCAGAAAATGGATGGATGGATATATCGTTCTAAAAAACAATTTACTCCCGTGACAGGCCTAAACACATCATACAGTGAGAGAGAGAGAGCAAGCACAATGGACAACGGGTGGCCAGTTGTCAGGGTGCCTCGGTGGGGCCAACGGACCGCTCTGGGTCCCTCGGTGTTGGACGTGTCCCATCCACCAGGCTGCTCTCGGCAGGACCCCTGGGCCCGATTCCGCACCTCGATTGATTGGGTGGGGTCCTCAGCCTCTGCGGTACGGGCAATTATAGGGCACTTCTGTCAGTCTTTGTCCATGTAAAACGCTGTCAAGGGACTCGCATGTGCCCGCAGTCACACACCCCTGGGACTCTTTCAAAGGGTGTGTGGCCACTCACTTATCACGACAAATAAATCATGAATATGCAAATTGCTTGTGTATCCCCTCACTCATACTCTCGTCCCTATAGACTTTTATAATGTACATAGTCAATCCCACCCCACTTTAGTTGTACAGCCAGGTTCACGACCCTTGTCCTGCATGCTTCTTCTCCTGCCCTTGTCCTGTCCTTCACTCACAGGGTGTAGCACTACAGCCCCATACAACACTCATATCTGTTTCATTGTTGTAGATATGTAATTATGTACTTTTCTCATCCTGTTTACAATTAGTGCTTTGTCTTTTGTCTTCGTTTCCTCTAGAAACTGTCCTGTTTGACTCTAATTCTCAATAAACTTCACTTATAATACTAAGAAACCACAGTGGGAGCTTAAAAACTCCAATGTGACACAGTAAAAATGTTCCGGCATAAAAGGGATACAGATCTTCCATTCTGCTTGATTTAACAGCCGAACAGGACAAAACAAAAGAGGAGAGGAGAGCTGGAGGAGGTAGGAGCGATACAGCCTTGGCCGCAGGATCTGCACGTGCATTCCCCCGGGAGACGGGGTCATAGGGCGCCGAAGTCATGAACCACTCTGAAGGCATGACGAGAGTCGCTGTAGATTGTGACAGCTTTACCTTCCGCCAGGCGGCAGACCTCAGTGAGCGCTTTCAACTCAACCGCTTGCGCCGAGTAATGAGAAGGGAGCGGCGAGGAACCCACACAACAGGTGAGAGGAGCGTTGCGCCTCTAACATAGAAGTCACACAGTGAGGAATGCACAAAGTTAGCGGAGAACCCACCGGGCGAAGGCGTTCGTTATGACACTCGTCCACAAAGTGAACAAAGGGCTCAGATGAATCAGGAAGCCCAAGAGTGGATGTATGCTAAATGCGCAGAAGTTTGCTCCGCCAGAAAAATGTGCACATAAAACACACAGCTGCGCATAAACACACAGAAAACACAACATAAAAAAACATTTAAAAAAACACAGTCTGATAACTTAATCCAATCAATATTATTATGTTGCGTGAACATTGAGTTGTACTTCCCTCAGATTTTGAGCAGCCTCCTTTTCGCTCTCTTTTGGAATTTTAAGAAGACAAAGGCAGAGAAGAGAACCATGTGCTGGAAGCTGTGACAGAGGAGTGTTGTGCGGCTTTTCGGGAAGAGGTGAGACAGGCTCTCGGTAGACAGGAGCTTCCAGAAGACTGGACCACTACAGCCAAGGTGATCAGAGAAACAGATTGGAGAGTACTTGGGATAGAGATGGGAAGGATGTGCAGCAGGTTAGGGTGATTAAGGATAGAGATAGGAATGTGTTGACTGGTGCCAGTAGTGTGCTGGACAGATGGAAAGAATACTTTGAGGAGTTGATGAATGAAGAAAATGAGAGAGAAGGAAGAGTAGAAGAGACCAGTGTGGTGGACCAGGAAGTGCCAATGATTAGTAAGGGGGAAGTTAGAAAGGCATTAAAGAGGATGAACAATGGAAAGGCAGTTGGTCCTGATGACATTCCTGTGGAGGTATGGAAGTATCTAGGAGAGGTGGCTGTGAGTTTTTGACCAGCTTGCTCAACAGAATTCTAGCGGGTGAGAAGATGCCTGAGGAATGGAGGAAAAGTGTGCTGGTGCCCATTTTTAAGAACAAGGGTGATGTGCAGAGCTGTGGGAACTATAGAGGAATAAAGTTGATGAGCCACAAGTTATGGGAAAGAGTAGTGGAGGCTAGACTCAGGACAGAATTGATATTTGTGAGCAACAGTATGGTTTAATGCCGAGAAAGAGTACCACAGAGGCATTATTTGCCTTGAGGATGTTGCTGGAAAAGTACAGAGAAGGTCAGAATGAGCTACTTTGTGTCTTTGTAGATCTGGAGAAAGCCTATGACAGAGTACCCGGAGAGGAACTGTGGTACTGCATGCGGAATTCTGGAGTGGCAGAGAAGTATGTTAGAATAATACTGTTTGCAGTGGTGATGGATAGGCTGACAGATGAGGTTAGACTGGAATCCCCGTGGACCATGATGTTTGCAGATGACATTGTGATCTGCAATGAAAGCAGGGAGCAGGTGGAGGAAGAGTTAGAAAGATGGAGGCATGCACTGGAAAGGAGAGGAATGAAGATTCGCCAAAGTAAGACAGAATACATGTGCATGAATGAGAGGGGTGGTGGGGGAAGAGTGAGGCTACAGGCAGAAGAGATTGCAAGGGTGAAATACTTGGGGTCAACCGTCCAGAGCAATGGTGAGTGTGGTAAGGAAGTGAAGAAACGGGTCCAAGCAGGTTGGAACGGGTGGAGGAAGGTGTCAGGTGTGTTATGTGACAGAAGAGTCTCTGCTAGGATGAATGGGAAAGATTATAAAACAGTGGTGAGGCCAGCCATGATGTACAGATTAGAGACCGTGGCACTGAAGAGACAATAGGAAGCAGAGCTGGAGGTGGCGGAAATGAAGATGTTGAGGTTCGCTCTAGGATTGACCCGGTTGGATAAAATTAGAAATGAGCTCATCAGAGGGACAGCCGAGGTTTGATGTTTTGGAAACAAAGTTAGAGAGAGCAGACTTAGATGGTTCAGATACATCCAGAGGAGAGAGAGTGAGTATAATTGTAGAAGGGTGATGAGGATAGAGCTGCCAGGCAAGAGAACAAGAGGAACACTACGGAGAAGGTTGATGGATGTCGTAAGGGAAGAGATGAGGGCAGTTGGTGTTAGAGAGGAGGATGCAGCAGATGGAAAAGGATGACATGCTGTGGCGAACCCTAACGGGACAAACCAAAAGGAAAAGAAGAAGTTTGTTTAAATTTCTCTATCATTGATTAATGCATTTTAACTCTTTTTCCCAGACCAAATGTCCACGAGTGAATAGTTTCTCGAAACCTTAAAAACTGACAAATGACCGTCCTACATTCCTGGTTATTCCTCGATCACCTTTCCCAAGCCAAGTTACACCATACCCAGCCCACTGTAGATTTGTTAAAGCAGTTCCAAACTGCTCCATCTTAGGTCCCAGACCAAACATCTATGTACGGAATAGATCCTCTGACGATTACAAGTAATGATTCTACATTTCAGGGAGTTCAATATTAACATTTACATTAGTCACAGTTGTTGTGATGGGAAGACATCTTTCTTATTCAAAGGGATCTATCAATTATACGTCATAGTTGTATACATTAATGCTATAATTGTGTAAAAGAATGGCTGGTGGTGACTGTAAATTAAATAACTACCCTAAGCAAAGCAGTGTTATCAGTGCCAAGCGCATCTTCATTGCGAAAAAATAACATAAAAGGAACAGCAATGTTGAATGCAGTGTGTGTCGGTATATCACCAGTCAAGCGCCGCTCTGTCTTTGGGGCCGCCGGGAGTCAGCCAGAGGGTTGCCCTTTGTCACCGATTCTGTTCATAAATTTTATGGACATAATTTTTAGGCATATCTTGGGGTCTTGTTCACAAGTGAGGGAAAAATGGAATGGGAGATTGACAGGTGGAACGGTGCAGCGTCTGCAGTGATGCAGACTTTGTATCGGTTTGTTGTGGTGGCGAAGGAGCTAAGCCAAAAGGCAAAGCTCTCTATTTACCGGTCGATCTCCGTTCCTACCCTCACCTATGGTCACGAACTGTGGGTCATGACCAAAAAATTTTAATCCTGGATACAAGCGGTTTCCTCCGCAGGGTGTCGGGCTCTCCCTTAGAGATAGAGTGAGAAGCTCGGTCATCTGGGAGGATCTCAGAGTAGAACCACTGCTCCTCCGCATTGAGAGATGCCAGATGAGGTGGCTTGGGCATCTTTTAAGGATGAATCCAGGACGCCTCCCTGGAGAGGTGTTCGGGCACATCCCACCGGGAGGAGACCCAGGATACTACGTCTCTCGGCTTGCCTGGGAACACCTCAGGATCCCCTCGGAAGAGCTGGAGGAAGTGGCTGTGGAGAGGGAAGTCTGGGCATCCCTGCTTAAGCTACTGCCCCCGCGACCCGACCTCGGACAGGCGGAAGAAGATGGATGGATGGAATTCCATATACTCGACTTTAATTCTTTGTTCCTTCTCAACCAACTTTATTTTCCCTAAACCTATTTTTTTGAGTTGTTGTACACAGGCTCCATGTTGCTGAGAAACCACATTCATTTATCCACATCTCCACACATTCCACAGATTTCTCTCCATATTCTTCTCTCATACAAGACATAATAGGGGATGTGTAAACTGGTAATTCGGCCATACTCACTTTTCTCTTCGCACTTCCCATTTCCAGTACCCATTAGAAGCGCTCCTAATTTTTACAATATTCAAAATTCTTCGAAATTGTTGGGGACCCTTGCCCCTGATTGTCGGCATCTGACCTGGGAACTTAAACCCTTAACCTCCGAACTCCAAGCGGGAGTGCTTTAACCTAAGCCAGGACCCTCACCTAGCCTTTAACCCAAACATAAGAACTCGGACCCTACTAATGGAATATGCTGAGAGCAATGACCAATAAATGCAAAGGCAAGATTGTTTCAAATACAGTCCTCCAAATGGAATTGTCCAGTTTTCAAGGAATAAAAATTTTCTTTACCGTAATTCTTCGTTTGGAGGACAACAGGTCCGTTTGGATCCTGAGGTGATAGCTGACATCCAGACCCCCAGCAGTCCCCCTGTCCTTAATTCTTTGGGTGGAGGTAGGACTCGTGCGTTGGTCCTAGATTATCAATCACTCCCCTGGCAGTCAAACCTACACACACCTGAAACCAAGTTTGTTTTGGAAATTAAATCAGGAAACAATCTTGTGTTTTGTAGTTTTAATAATATCTTTGCAAAAAGAGAGACAGTCAAGAAAGGTTACAAGTGCCCACGTCTCTGCCTGTCTCTGAGACACATATGCGAAAGCAATCCCCAATTAAACTGAAAAAAATTGGAGGGGATTGAGGACAAAACTATTCACAAAGTTATCTCATCTTGTCCTTGAGAAAAGGGGGGTTGGTACAGCCACCGAGACAGTATGGCGGAAAGAACCAAGAAACACTTTAGCTAAAAAGTCACACAAGAACAAAGAAGTATTGAAATAAACCATGGGACAATACAATAAAAGAGTATAGACTATATTTTGTCATTTTGCCATGTTTCTTGGAAATACAACACATACACACCTCCACCTCCATATAAAGTCTGCAGTGCGTAAATCCAATGTGTTATTTCCTATTTCCTATAATGAATGAATCGTTACATCCCTCATCTGGGTGTCCGATCTTTGGAATGTACAAGCCTTTGTCTCAGGATGTCAGGTTTGCAGTGTACCGGAATGTAATGTTCATGAAAAATGATTTCCTGTTCCTGTCACTTTGTGTGCGTGGGTGTGTGTGTCCTACTCTCAGGTGTTCACATGGTCCAGGCGATCTCTGATCGTAAATGGGATGATGAGACTGCTGAGTTAGATGGTTTGCAACACATCCGTTACAACGGAGAAGACTTCCTGTCATTTGAGTTGGAGACAATGAGATGGATCACTGTTCAACCACAAGCTCTCGTCACCAAACACAGGTTGGACCAAGGGGACATGTTGAACCAATACAGGAAGCATTACTTCACTGAGCTTTGTCCTTATTGGTTGAATAAGTTTGTGAAAAATGCAAAGGACTTCCTCCTGAGAACAGGTACAATTACATTATGTTAGCATGCCCCCCATTGGAATGCCCTATAGGGTATTACAACTTGCACTCATTTTCTCATCAGTAAAGGAGAGAGCCTTTACTCTAATCACATTTTCTCCATCTTTTCCTTCTTCCACATTATCTCCATCTTTTGTCCTCACATTCCTTTCATGTTTCCATGTTTTGTTCTCGCTACCTTTGGTCTTCCATACATTGTCTCACTTTACACACATAGCTTCCCAAGGTGTCTCTTCTCCAGAAGACATCGTCCTCTCCGGTCACCTGCCTCGCGACAGGTTTCTACCCCTACAAAGCCGACCTTTTCTGGAGGAAGGACGGCGAGCAGCTCCACGAGGGCGTAGAGATGGGCGAGATGCTCCCCAACCACGATGGAACCTTCCAGACGACAGCCCACCTGAAAGTGGAGGTGACGGCCGACGTGGAGAGCACAATGAATGTGTGTTCCGACTGTCCGGCATGAAGGACGACATCGTCACCAAGCTGGAGAGAAGAAGCATCCTCACTTTCTCCCTAATACAGAGAATAACAGAAAGACTTTTAAATTCATAATTAAATGAAAATGTTCTTGTACAGCTTAGTTGAGTTGTGTTCCTCGGCCCTCAGTACTGAACTGTGGGAGAGCCATACATGGGCTAATTCAATTATAAGCGAGCAACTCCCATATGTCCGGTTTGAAAGCCGGCAGCACTCGCCCCCAAGATGGCGGCAAAGCACTTTTTTTCTATCAGACAGGTTGTGCTCTGACGAAATGAAGCTCATCTTCTCACCTCAACGTAGTTCCTTCGCCCCACGATGCCACGGGATGGCGCCAAAGCAATATTTTTATATTAGCTATGGTTTTGATCAGATCAAAAACAGCGAATTACGGAGGATATGTTCCCGCAAAAAACACATCTCTCACTGTGTTTGCACTCCCGCAGCTGTTGACACTGATTCCGAGCTCACGTCTAACCCCATTTCCGAGTTGGCTTCTGAGACTGTTTCAGAGTGAGACACAGGAACCTTCACATTCTGAGTTAGCTCACACAGAGGCCACATGCTCTGGACTCTTTCAAGGTGGATTCATGTGCTCTAATCGCTATGCTCGTCTTCCTCCAGGTGTTGGAACACAAGAGGATATTGCCACGTAAACGCTTTCTCATCATACTTGGATTTGAAAACAGAGATGGAATTTGTTCTTCATGGAGATGATTGTGCAATTACAATGTTTCTGTTAAGTTCACGCTCAAAGGCTTTTGCTGGTTTTGGTGTATTGGAGGAGATTTGTTTTAATTCATCGGGTTGCTTTCTTCTGTCTGCTAAATTTGTAAGAAATCATCACAATAACACCGTTATCTCTGCAATATACTTATATAATCCTGTTCTTGATTTTATCAAACAACTCTGTCAAAGCATACTTTTGTCAAAATGTGACAATGTTGTTGATCGCAGTTGTTATTTAAACTTTAGTTGGACATATTCAACCAATAGATTGATGATCAATGACAAAAATGCAAAATGGAGTGCACTCCTTGGCTGCTGCCAGCCGAGGTGCTGATGAGTCACGCTCAACAAGTTTACTGTCGATAGAAGTTCAGCATGACATCAGCTATAGGAAGTTGAGCGACGCACACGTCCACGATGGCACAACTCCAATTCTGATCAATATATATTTTTTAATATGATGTAGTGACCCCCCACAACTGATAAAACTGCATTCTCCCAAGTCGCCTCACTGTGCGAGACGGCCACTAAAGGATGCCTGCTGGACTTGAAACTAATTACCAGCTTCTCGGCGAATCTGGATTCCTGTCATCAAAGACCCCTTTGATCTGCAGCACTCAAGATAGTGGCCAAAAGGTTGGGATGACTTTTCACATGTGAGGCACATTGTGACTTGCAGTTCGAATGATCAACACGACACATTTGTCAGCAGCAGCGCACGAAACGACTTGTGGTGCAATTGAAGACAACTTTCCACAGCAGAAGACCTGATGCAACCTGCGGCCGTGGGGGATCAGCGTCTGGCGGCCTGACAGATTTGGTGGTCAACTTTGGGGAAAGCGTCCTGACACTCGAGCGCCTGTCTTCATTTGTCTTTACGGTGCCGTGACGCAAAATCCAATTGCGAGCAACAAATCTGAAATTGTCTCACTTGAGCCGTGCAGTGTAAATCCAGCCTAAATCATAAGAGATGGACCCGTGTACGTCTCGGACGAACTTCCCCAGCCGCCGCTGCCATTAAAACAATTCCTTTTGTACCATGTCGTAACAAAACTCTCGTATCTCAAGTCATCTTTTTTCCATTGTGAAATTCCGTCCCAGCCACCCAAAAACAGCATCGAAATAAAAGAGCGCTTCTACTGTGCAAAATACAGTAATCCCCATTATATCGAACGCACAGAACTCAAAGGCTTCAGCTCACATGTTTCATGCTTTCATTTCGGGCTCACCGCCATTTTTGAAACTGAGAGCTGCGACTGATGAATGCGAACGGCTACCAGTTTAAAGCACACTTCTGAAAGAACAAACAATTTGGACTCAGGAATTCCATTCGTTCCGTGACCAGAATTGCATATCGCAGGTGTCAAAAGCATCCCTTTTCAGGACGCCCCCCGCGCCCCCACCCCCAAAAAAGGCCTGTTTGTTGCACCTTTAACATTGCATGTCAAAGAGAGCAAACCATCAGCACTTTAGATTGTTCAATAATTTGTAAAAATAAAAAAAAAAGACACAAAAAATAATCATTGTATAAAAACAATAAAAGACTGGTTTCATATATTGTGATTCGCTTCCATCACTTGAACATCACTTAATCAAACCCGGAAAACTGCGTCTTCTACGCTAACGAGCAGAACTACGCTTTGATTACAAAAGAGAAAGTGGGGCAGTGAAGCCACCAGTTTAACCAGTAAGTATGTCTCAGTATTTTTATTTGATACAAATCTGGCCAAAGCCAACTACATGGCACCAAAAATTCTGCCTTTACAAAAACGTGAGGTTCTTTGTAAGGGAGGAGGAATTGGTTGGGGGCAGCGGGCTTGGGAGGAATATTATCAGAAAACATTAAGACTAAAACACATATTATTACAAGGAATACAATTCACATAGTGTACAGTACTGCTGTGCCTTTCGATATTTTTAAGAGTTTCAAATGTATTTAAGAGGATAGAATTGTTTCTAAGCATGTGGTAGATGTTAATAGGAGTGTGGGTTTGATTGAGTCTGGTGAGGTTGATTCAGCAAGAAAAAGATGTATACGTAACGCAAAAAAAAAAACCCAAAAAGTTTCACTACTCTGCTGATTTCACCTACTGCGGGTGTCGTCCTGAATTTAATAAAGGGAGGGATTTCTCGATTTTCAATTTTTGTCGTCAGTTTTCTGCTGATCTTTGAAATGTTCAGAGCAAAATATTGTGCAGGTTCATATCTTACAGCTTCAAAAGCACACAGTGAAATATTTAATCATTTCATTTTTTTCATATGTACATTTTTGATGATTATAGCTGATAGCAAAAGAAAACCCCAAATTTATCAGCTCAATAAATTCAAATATTACTTCCCAATCAGGAAACTCAATTTCATATGAGATCAATTACTTTTAACATGGAAATTGTGCTGCAGTTAGTTGTTTAAAAAATATTTTCTTTGTGTTTAACAAATAGATATGAGTACTGAAATTAACTTTTCTACCATATTCTAATTTATTGAGATGTACTTGTACACATGATGAGGTGATAAAAGCAGTTAGCTAAAGTCTGAATCAGGGTGAAGCCTCCCCTGCACGCTCGCTGCCTCGGCCATGTGGACGTTGCGGCACGTGGACGAGGAGGAGGACGCCTCGGCCGCCTCCGAGGCAAGTCTTCCAGCTCCTTGAATAGGGCAGAGGTCAGGGCCACCTCGGGTCCCACATCCGGCCTAATTTATTCTTGCCTTGTATAACATCCTTCAGTATTTGTGTATAAAAATGCATCTCAATGAATTTGAGTATTGTGGAAAACTTCATTTATTTCATAACTCAGGTCAAAAAGTCATATATGGGTGTTTATTTGATGACAGGCCTTTTTGTATCCTTGATGTAAAATTTAAAGAAAACTATATTGAAATAGATTCTTTCAATAACCAGCGGTGGGTGTGCCGAATAATAAGTGTTGTCTAAAATTTCATGTTAATATTAGTATAGGTTAACATTTTTTGAGCGGTTTTATGGTGGTATTTTACAATTGTCACCCAGTCCCTAGCACAGGGTTTGGATATATGAAGCTCGATCTTCCGACTAAAAAATGCTAAAATGGTGTCACTTTTACCATAAATACCTTTAAATATGATAGAATTAATGATTTCTCATCATATATACAAAACATCTGTCCCTTAAAGTTGCTGTCATTACCGCCACATTGACCATTTTCATATCAATAAAGTTTCTTCAAAATCTTTTTTCTTTATTTCCCTGTGTCTTGTCACTCAAGCACATGCTAGGGCAGAGAGAAGTCAGACAATTTGATAACTGCAAGAGTAAGTTTTTTCCTCATTTGTACCCTTCAGTCACATAATAGTTTTATTGCATGTCATTACTAAATGACTTGTAGTGTTAATATGTTTCAAGACTTTCCTGTAAAAACTTGATAATCATATAAAAATGTTGTACAGGACTAGCTAGCTAAAAGAAAAAATTAAGCTAACTCTACCAGCATAGCACAGTTAGCTTAAAACTTTGAAATGTCATTACCATCACGACATTTTATTTTTGAGAAAAACGAAAATCAAATAAACACCCATACACAGTCAAATATTTCATGATTTTATTTGAATTTATATTAATTCATTTGAATGTATTTCAATTGATTTAAAGGTATGTATGTATTTATTTATTTATTTGTTTATTTATGTATGTATGTATTTATTTATTTTAGGATTTTGATATTTATAGCCTACTGCACAGGTATCAAATTCAAGGGCCGGGGGCCGCATGCATCATCAGTTTATGTGTCCCCGAAACCAAATCATTTTTGTCGATTTCCATGAGATATTGCAGTTATTCATTCATTCATCTCCCGTTCCGCCTATCCTCACGAGGGTCGCTGGTGTGCTGGAGCCTATCCCAGCTATCTCCGGGCGAGAGGCGGGGTACACCCTGAACTGGTCGCCAGCCAATCGCAGGGTGATATTGCAGTTATTTTTGCTAGTTATCCATAAGTAAAGAATATGTAATACTATAATGAGGAGATGAAAAATGTATATGGTTTCACAGTCTCTGAGAGAAACTGTACCAGCAATGCGGCCCGCGACAAAAATGAGATTGACCTCTGGACAGCTAACAAGAATTAACCCACAATTCACCATCTCCAGAAACTACAATTATGACATGCCAAAAAATGTAAATGATTTTCAGGATCAAATTTATGAGGGAATGTGTGGCCTCATGTTTTTCCATGTGTTTAATTCATCTGTATAAAATGAGTCACTCTTTGAACTACGGAAATAATGAACTTTCTACAATAGTCAGTTTTATAAAATTCACACCTCTATATATATTTTAAGACACCCCTGGTAAAATGGATGGATGAACATAGAGGTATATTGAACACTGTATATAGTGTTAAAAAAAATAAAAGATCATTTTATTGAATTGACATCACAGCCTAAAAATACGGATGAACTAAACAAATAGAATAGCAGTATTAAAACTCTAATATCACAAACTCTGATCACTTTATTTGAGTGAGTTTTTGTTCCACTATAAATATCTGCAGTTATCTTTTTGTTCAGTAGAGAGCAGTAGAGAGCGACCAATACCCTGAAGAGAAGAGATCAGTGGAGCAAGTTGGGTGCAACAAGTGACTCCGGTTCCAGCCTCCAGCCTCCAGGAAAAAAGTCAAGCCAGCAGAAACAATGATTGTTCATTCAAAGCATCACGGTAACACGCCGCCAACGTGCTGCAAGGACCAACTTCAAAATAAAAGCCTCACATAGTCATACATTGGACATCAATGGCGTTTAGGTGAAGGTCAAAACTGAGCATCATTTAACCTTAGTATAGGCATTACATTGCACTGGATCCCATTAGATTGTGTAGTCTCATTGAAGACTGATGTTTTACATTTGTTTGCAGTGTCTGCGCCTGACATGCACCAGCATCCTACATGAGGGGCACGAGACGGACCTGATCTACCGAGGTGGCATAGGGTGGCAAATGCCACCCTAAAAGAAAGCCTTGCTACCCCTGCTGCCAGCCCAATTTGCAGCGACGAATTTGACATTTACGATCAAGGAACACCAATGTCTGACTGAAGGCAATGCAGCACGAGATGACGAGCGGCTGCAACGCCAGCGCAGTAACACACTGTTTTGTTTTGAAAAAGCGAGGGCGCTAGGACACACGAGTCAGGAGGAAAGAAGACACAGGGGGAGAGAGGTACAAACTGAGCAACTGTCTCTATGTCTATCTAGCAAGAAACGTCATTAAAATGAAAGCACAGTGCTAGTAGAGTTGCAGTGCTGATTTTGAGCTCCTAAAAATCCGGGTGAAGAACGTTGTTTTGCTAACTGTACATGTAATGTTAGCTAGGTCTGACATTATCTGTGTCAAGGCCAACATCGATTCACAGTCTGTAAAACGCTGTGAAATTACTTTTAATCTTACAGACATGGAGAGCAAAGGTAGCATTTGCAGTTTTTGTCTCACCAAAGAGAAAGGGGACAGAAAGAGAAAATGAACAGTTGAGCAAGGGTGATGGAGAAGGAGAGAGAAAAGATGAAGGTGAGGTGGAAGGAGAAAGAGACGGGCAAAAGAAATGTGATGAAATACAAGCCCATGGTGACCAGGGACAGGAAGAGCTTGGGAGAACACCACAGTGGTGAAGAGATGGAGGCGGAAGAGCATCACCAAGATGAGGAGGCAGACAGCGAGAAAGATGACGTGCAAGGTTCAGACAGTGAAAGGGAAAGGAGAGTGCCTGATCCATCTCCAGTCGAGCTGCTCCTCATGGTATGGAAGTTGTTGCTGCATAGTATACTCAGTTACATATAAATAAGAGCGACAAATGACATAAACAGACATTTTGTTGTAAGGTGCATTTACGAGACATTGCTTCGACTTCTTAAAATATATACTCAGGCCAGGTTTAATTCCAAAATTAAACAAAGTCCGAGTGTATGTTATCACAGTCTATAATTAATTTTGTTCAGATCGAATCTTTCCTCCCCTCCGTCTTCTAGACATATCCAAGTCCAGTTGCGAGGTGCCAGCGCAGCCAATGCGAGACAGTTTCCCTAAGACCCTCCAGGGAGGAGCCAGAAGAAGCTTCCGCAGCAACTGGTACAAAGTTCATCCCTGGTTAGAATTCTCACAATCAAAAGATGCAGCTTACTGTTTTGCATGTCAGCATTTTCCCTCGAATCAAGTTCGTTCCGCTGTTGGACCCATACCAGGATGTTTTTTACGAGTTGTTCACATTGTGTAAAATAGTGGTTGTTTTACCTGTGAGAGAAGTTTTTCATCTCTCCAGCTCATAAAGACTTATTTGTAGTCTACTATGACTGCAAACTGCCCCCTTCTTGCCACCCCATAAATATTTTTCTAGCTCGACCTCTGGGCATTGCAGACATTATTTTAAAACACTTTTGCTGTTTGTTTTTATTTCCTTCTTATTTCACTACCAAACAAGCTTTGAATCAGTTCCCCACCAGCATTTTTCCCCGAGCATCTTCCACAGAAATATGGGAGTTCGCCCAACCAGTCTACATGTGTTTTGTGGACTTGGAGAAGGCGTTCGACCGTGTCCCGAGGGGTGTCCTATGGGGGGTGCTTCAGGAGTATGGGGTGCCGAACCCCCTGATACGGGCTGTTCGGTCCCTGTACGACCAGTGTCAGAGTTTGGTCCGCATTGCAGGCAGTAAGTCGGACTCGTTCCCGGTGAGGGTTGGACTTCGCCAAGGCTGCCCTTTGTCACCGATTCTGTTCATAACTTTTATGGACAGAATTTCTGGGCGCAGGCGAGGCGGAGAGGGGGTCCGGTTTGGTGGCCTCAGTATTGCATCTTTGCTTTTTGTTGATGATGTGGTTCTGTTGGCTTCATCAAGCCGTGAACTCTCACTGGAACGGTTCGCAGCCGAGTGTAAAGCGGCTGGGATGAGAATCAGCACCTCCAAATCTGAGACCGTGGTCCTCAGTCGGAAAAGGGTGGAGTGCCCTCTTCCGGGTCGGGGATGAGATCCTACCCCAAGTGGAGGAGTTCAAGTATCCCGGGGTCTTGTTCACGAGTGAGGGAAGAATGCAACGGGAGATCGAGGTGGATCGGTGCAGCGTCTGCACTAATGCGGACTTTGTATCAGTCGGTTGTGGTGAAGAAGGAGCTAAGCCGAAAGGCGAAGCTCTCTATTTACCGGTCGCTCTGCGTTCCGACCCTCACCTCTGGTCACGAGCTGGTGTTCAGAATTAACCTAATATGCATATGTGATAGTGGTTCCTGAACTTTTTACACCAAGTACCACCTTTCAAAAAAACAATAATTAGCTCTCCCCGTACCGCTATAATGACCGACATTAAAACATGTCGCAGGTCTGAGTGTTCATTAAACACGAGACAGTTTTTTTTCCATTAAAAAGTATATTTTAAATTATTATAAGCCATTGCAACATTATGCAGTTTGAACATTGAAAAAAGAACAAGATCCGGATACAAGCGGCGAAATTAGTTACCTCCGCAGGGTGTCCGGGCTCTCCCTGAGAGATAGGGTGAGAAGCTTGGTCATCCGGGAGGATCTCAGAGTTGAGCCGCTGCTCCTCCGCATTGAGAGGAGCCAGATGAGGTGGCTCGGGCATCTGTTTAGGATGCCTCCTGGTGAGTTGTTCCGGGCACGTCCAACCGGGAGGAGACGACCCAGAACACCCTGGAGAGACTACATCTCTCGGTTGGCCTGGGTACGCCTCATGATCCAGTCGGAAGAGCTGGAGGAAAGGGAAGTCTGTGCTTCCCTGCTAAAGCTACTGCCCCCGCGACCCGACCTCGGACAAGTGGAAGAAAATGGATGGATGGATGGAGCCATCTATTTTCTGCACCGCTTATCCTCACTGGGATCGCGGGCGTGCTGGAGCCGAACCGTGAGTGCTGCTTCTGCTGTAATTAAGTGACCAATTTGAACAAATAATTACTTGGGCATGTGTAACGATGACTCTCTTTTTATTAGTAATGCATAATCACAGCTGTACAATAATAATCTTGTGTAAAAGAACTTAGGGTTAAAGGAACCAAAAGATGAATTATTTAATGTTAAACTAAAAAGTTAAAATAACAGTGGCCTCATTTGCTGTGGAGAAAATTGAAAAAATGAGTAAAATCTAAGACAAGAACGTGACATAGAAATTACAAATTTATGTAATATCTCTCTCTCTTAGGTTGATTGACAACTCTAAATTGCCCGTAGGTGTGAATGTGAGTGTGATTGGTTGTTTGTTTGTTTGTATGTGCCCTGCAATTTGCTGGCAACCAGTTCAGGGTGTACCCCGCCACCTACCCGATGATAGCTGGGATAGGCTCCAGCACGCCCGCGACCCTTGTGAGGCGAAGCGGCTCAGAAAATGGATGGATGGATGGATCTCTCTCTCTCATAACTACTTTTTCACAATAACATATTTTATTGTTGTGTTTATTGTTGTAGATATTTATCAAAATCCTAAATATAATTAAAATGCAGATGCCAATGCACTTACAAGCACCTCATTGCTCGAGACAAATGTAGGGAATGAAACCTCTTGAGGATCTGTCAAACTACTCAATGCAAAATTAAAATGAGACAAAAGGAAAATGTTTCTTGGTCATTGAGTAAAATCCAGATGAAATCTTCCATCGCTGAATCCATCTCTTTCATGTGGGGAAGCGGCACTTATTTGCAATAACTAACTTTTAACATGGAAAAACATCGACAAGAAAGATTCAAATGTCAAAAAATGCCCAATTAGTATGATTACAAATTATAACAGCAAATACTCCCTCCTCTGGCTGATTGCTGATTGGGTAGGCGCAAATTTATTGACGTCACCCCAGAGAACTCTGCCGATGTCAAAATGACCAAAACTGTCCAGAACACATGGAAGAAGAAGGAAAAAAGGGGGGAATGGGAGAATGACAGGTCAAGTTGTTGCACCTTTTGGTTTGTCCCGTTAGCTGTCGTAACAGCCGTTACTCGCATTATTTGTTTGGCAGTAACGATAAGGAATCAAATGAAGACAATGTTCTATTTTATATTTTAAATTGTGTGGCATGTTATCTTACAAGTTAAAGGCAATCTTAAAACTATTGGTATTTGAATTTTTTGAAAGCTTATTTAAATCATTGATGGAGGGGGGCGCCATATAAAATCTCACCTATGGCGCTACATTGGCGAGGGCCGTGACAGCGCAACTGTAGGGACTTTAAATGTCTACAAGGTCTTTTTTTAACACAAAATGTCACCACAGATCCACCAAAGATGACATTTGATGTTGAGGCTTTGTGTTTGTTACATATATCAAATTATATTTGTATTATTATGATACATACATTTAAGTTTTGTCGTGAGACACGAGCCATAAAGAAAATTTTATTTTAGCAAGTTGGGCTTTAAACAATCATGTAATCAAACCATAGTCATGTTCGTTAGCATAGCAGACACAGGTAGTCAGCTGTCCCGTTTTCCGGGTTTGGTTAAGTGATGTTAGCGGATTACACTTTATGAAACCAATCAAATCTCTTTTATTGTTTTTATACAATAAAGTGCCATCCATCCATTTTCTACCGCTAATCCGAGGTCGGGTCGTGGGGGCAGTAGCTTCAGCAGGGACACCAGGTCCTCACCCTCGAGTCCCACCACCTGGCTTGGCCCCCAGTGACCTGCGTCCGGGCAAGGGACACCTCGATCCATCAATATTTCTCATCATAGGGGTCTTTTAGCCTTTTAGCTTTGTCTGGCCCCTCATATAGGACCTGTTTGCCATGGGTGACCCAACCAGTGGCGTGAATCCCCAGACAAATTAGCTCCTAGGATCATTGGGACACACAAAGCCCTCCACCACGATAAGGTGACAGCTTCCAGGAGGGATTGTAGAATGTCTTTTTTTTTAATTATTATTTATTAAAATTTTTTTTACAAATTATTGAGCAATCTAAAGTGCTGAAAATGGCTTGTTCTCTTTGACAATGCAATGTTAACATGGAGTTGTTTTTTTTCTTAATTCCTGAAAAGCGATGGCTGGCACAGTGACCGACTGGTTAGCACATCTGCCTCACAGTTCTGAGGACCGGGGTTCAAATCCCGGCCCCACCTGTGTGGTGTTTGCATGTTCTCCCCGTGTCTGCGTAGGTTTTCTCTGGGCAGTCCGGTTTCCTCCCACATCCCAAAAACATGCGTGGTAGGTGTATTGAAGACTCTAAATTGCGCGTAGGTGTGAATGTGTACAGGAATGGTTGTTTGTTTATATGCGCCCTGCGATTGGCTGGCGACCAGTTCAGGGTGCACCCCGCCTCTCGCCCGAAGATGGCTGGGATAGGCTCCAGCACACCCGTGACCCTTGTGAGGATAAAGCGGTACAGAAAATGGATGGATGGATGAAAAGTGATGGTTTTGGAATTGGGAGGATTCCGCCTGACACCTGCGATACTGGTCACGGAACGATTTCAATTCATGAGTCAAAATTCCACTGTTTGTTATTTCAGCAGTGTGGCGTAAACTGTAGCAGCTCTCACTTTGTGGAAGGTTGGTGGGCCCGAAATGAAAGTGTGAAATACGTGACCTGAAACTTTTTTATTCTATACGTTCTAAATAATGGGGATTAGTGTATATTTTCTGTGCAACACACACAGAATAGAATTAATAAAATACATTCGTAAAAACATTCATTGAGAGAGAAAAACAAAAATGAAAAAATTCATAGTTTTATTAAAACATTTGAAATAAATTTAAAGTCTATGCTCCGATCCGGCCGCTTCCTCCGCCTTCAGTGCCTCAAGCTGCCTGTACAAGGGCGAGGTCAGGTCCACCTTGGGCCCCACATCCAGGCTGATCCGGAGGCCCCAAAGTCAGTGTCCCCCAAGAATTTTTTTTTATTGACATCACCCCAGAGAACTCTGCAAATGTCAAAATGACCAAAACTGTCCAGAACACATGGAAGAAGAAGGAAAAAAGGGGGGAATGGGAGAATGACAGGTGAAGTTGTTGCACCTTTTGGTTTGTCCCGTTAGCTGTCGTAACAGCCGTTACTCGCATTATTTGTTAGGCAGTAATGATAAGTAATCAAATGAAGACAATGTTCTATTTTATATTTTAAATTGTGTGGCATGTTATCTTATAAGTTAAAGGCAATCCTAAAACTATTGGTATTTGAATTTTTTTAAAGCTTCTTTAAATCATTGATGGAGGGGGGGCGCCATATAAAATCTCACCTATGGCGCTACATTGGCGAGGGCCGGCCCTGGCCGTGACAGCGCAACTGTAGGGACTTTAAATGTCTACAAGGTCTTTCTTGTTTTAACACAAAATGTCACCACAGATCCACCAAAGTTGACATTTGATGTTAAGGCTTTATGTTTGTTACATATATCAAATTATATTTGTATTATTATGATACATGCATTTAAGTTTTGTCGTTAGACACGAGCCATCAAGAACATTTTATTTTAGCAAGTTCGGCTTTCAACAATCATGTACTCAAACCATAGTCATGTTCGTTAGCATAGCAGACACAGGTGGTCAGCTGTCCCGTTTTCCCGTGTCTGCGTGGGTTTTTTTCCGGGCAGTCCGGTTTCCTCCCATATCCCAAAAACATGCATGGTTGATTGATTGAAGACTCTAAATTGGGAATGTGTGCGCGAATGGTTGTTTGTTTATATGTGCCCTGCGATTGGCTGGCGACCAGTTCAGGGTGCACCCCGCCTCTCGCCCGAAGATGGCTGGGATAGGCTCCAGCGCACCCGTGACCCTTGTGAGGATAAAGCGGAACAGAAAATGGATGGATGGATGAAAAGTGATGGTTTTGGAATTGGGAGGATTCCGCCTGACACCTGCGATACTGGTCACGGAACGATTTCAATTCATGAGTCAAAATTCCACTGTTTGTTATTTCACCAGTGTGGCGTAAACTGTAGCAGCTCTCACTTTGTGGAAGGTTGGTGGGCCCGAAATTAAAGTGTGAAATATGTGACCTGAAACTTTTTTATTCTGTACGTTCTAAATAATGGGGATTACTGTATATTTTCTGTGCAACACACACAGAATAGAATGAATAAAATACATTTGTAAAGACATTCATTGAGAGAGAAAAACAAAAAATGAATACATTCAAAGAAAATGTATATAGGTTTATTAAAACATTTGAAATAAATTTAAAGTCTATGCTCCGATCCGGCCGCTTCCTCCGCCTTCAGTGCCTCAAGCTGCCTGTACAAGGCCGAGGTCAGGTCCACCTTGGGCCCCACATCCAGGCTCCATCCGGAGGCCCCAAAGTCAGTGTCCCCCAAGAAAAATTGGACACGAGGTCCTCGTCGGGCCCCGTTGAGGGCACCGGGGCCAATACCGCGAGCTGTGGCGCAGGCGCTGCAAACACAAATAAAAACATAGGTCAGTTCTGAGACGCGAGTCATGAAACGGCTTTCAAAATCATCTAATGATTGCCAGTGCAATATTCTGCCTTTCCCCAGGTTATAAAATGCTCAGTTTGCTTTGAAACAGAGGTAGTAACTGTTAGTAGTCGTCAGGAATTTGGTCCACAATGTAAAGATTTCAATCCACTTTTCAGTTTAAAGCGAAATTATGGACAGAAGTACCAAGGAATATTGGGGCCATAATGAAAATTGAAGGTGCTGTGATTATATAATACTGTGTAAAACTGCACTGCATCATACTGACAGATGTTTCTAATATTGTGGCGACCCCATTTAGCGGTAAATAGACCAAGGACAGTAGCAAAATATTAGGAACATCTCGACAATCAACATATAAGTGCATCTCAATACATGGAAGAAATTACATATTTAATTCCATTTAATTCGTTTTTTTTTTGTTTTTTTTTAAGGAAATAAAGTAGGCGGAACGGTGGACGACTGGTTAGAGCGTCTACCTCACAGTTCTGAGGACCAGGGTTCAATCCCCGGTCCCGCCTGTGTGGAGTTTGCATGTTCTCCCCGTGCCTGCATGGGTTTTCTCCGGGAACTCCGGTTTCCACCCACATCCCAAAAACATGCGTGGGAGGTTAATTGACAACTCTCAATTGCCCGTAGGTGTGAATGTGAGTGCGAATGGTTGTTTGTTTGTATGTGCCCTGCGATTGGCTGGCAACCAGTTCAGGGTGTAACCCGCCTCCTGCCCGATGATAGCTGGGATAGGATCCAGCACGCCAAGGAAGGAGAAGCGGCTTGGAAAATGGATGGATGGATGGATAGGAAATAAAGTCAGAAGGCCAATTCTGACCTAATTTCTCTCTTAAAAATCATTTCAAGTGTTTATGTTCTAATTTCTTGGTGGTAAACTTTAGCTTTCCACCTGCTTTGATATAATCCAATATATAAAAAAAAAAAATTGAATTTCACTCTTTCAATGGAACGACTGAAATTAAATGCTAATTCACTGAGATGCACCTATACATTATTTTTGTAGAGGCAGAATTTCAGAGCCACGTAGTAGGCTTTGGACAGATTTATATGAACTAAAAATACTTCGATATACTGTACTGACCGGTCAGATGATTTACGCTGGTGGCTGCACTGCCCCACTTTCTCTTTTGGTTTTTGCCCTAAACAAAAACAAAACAAAAAAGCATGGAGTCGTCGCACACAAAACATTTGAGAAATTATTCTTGACTGTTGTTGCTCCACTGTATCATAACTAAATGACTCTGGGACTCACGTAGTTGTCTCTGTAGGTCCAGTCCGGGTACCTGGTGGCGTGGATCCGACTGAGCCGCTCAGATTCTTGGAAGTAACTGAGCTGCTCAGCCGGCGTCAGCGACTTCCACTGTGGACATCACCAAAGTGTCAGCGCACACATGCAGAACAAGCGACGAGGACGTGTTTGTCGCAAACACACTCACCAGTTGCCCGAGGACCTTATTGACAGCAGCACTGTCTTGCCATGGCGCAGCGGCCTTCACAAAACCTCCATGAAGATCATGAACGCATGAGGGGGCTTCTTGATGTAAGGCGCAGTGGACTTCTCCGTGCATTTATTCCTCTTTGTTCTCATGGGAAAACAAAGCATCAGCATGTCGCCTCTGTGTGCATGTGCCGGGAAATACATTTTACAGAGAATACTTACTTTGAATTCGATGGCGAACGTCGAGGAGGATGGCGAACTGGCCCAGGCACCAGCTCGGAAAAGTTCTGTCCTGTTGTCCAAACACCTCAAGACGCACGTGTTGAATAACAGGAAGTGTGCGAAGATGCAAACATTCAGTTCGCTCCCTCACCGGCCCCACATCCAGGCCCCATCCTGAGACCCCAAACTCAGTGTCCCCCAAGAGAAAATTGGACACGAGGTCCTCGTCGGGCCTCGTTTTGGGCACCGGGGCCGGTACCACAAGCTCTGGATTTATAAAAACATTTGCAATATATTTAAAGTGGATGCTCCGATCCGGCCGCTTCCTCCGCCTCCAGTGCCTCAAGCTGCCTGTACAAGGCTGACGTCAGGTCCACCTCGGGCCCCACATCCAGGCTCAGTGCGGAGCCCCCAAAGTCTGTGTCCCCCAATAAAATACTGGACACGAGGTCCTCGTCGGACCCCGTTGAGGGCACCGGGGCCGGTACCGCGAGCTGTGGCGCAGGCGCTGCAAACACAAATAAAAACACAGGTCAGTTCTGAGACGCGAGTCATGAAACGACTTTCAAAATAATCTCATGACTGCCACTGCAATATTCTGCCTTTCCTCAGGTTGTATAATGCTCAGTTTGCTTGGAACCAGAGGTAGTAACTGTACGTAGTCGTCAGGAATTTGGTACACAATGTAAAGATTTCAGTCCACTTTTCAGATTAAGGCGAAATTATGGAGAGAAGTACCAAAGCATATTTGGGCCATAACAAAAATTGAAGCTGCTGTGATCCCATTTACCGGTAGATCGACGAAGGACAGTGGCAAAATATTAGGAACATCTCTATCATCAACATATAAGTGCATCTCAATGCATGGAAGATATTTTCTATTTAATTAAAATTAAACATTAATAATAATGTATCTTATAATTTTATTATTATTATTTTTGTAAAGGCAGAATATCAGAGCGACGTAGTAGGCTTTGGGCAAGTTTATAGGAACTAAAAATACTTAGATATACTGTACTTACCGGTCAGATGATTTACGCTGGTGGCTGCACTGCCCCACTTTCTCTTTTGCCCTAAACAAACAAACAAAAAAAGCATGGGGTCATCGTACACAAAAGCATTTGAGAAATTATTCTTGACTGTTGTTGCTCCACTGTATAATAACTAAATGACACTGGGACTCACGTAGTTGTCTCTGTAGGTCCAGTCCGGGTACCTGGTGGCGTGGATCCGACTGAGCCGCTCAGATTCTTGGAAGTAACTGAGCTGCTCAGCCGGCGTCAGCGACTTCCACTGTGGACATCACCAAAGTGTCAGCGCACACATGCAGAACAAGCGACGAGGACGTGTTTGTTGCAAACACAACTCACCATTTGCCCCAGGACCTTGTTGACCGCGGCGCTGTCTTGCCGTGTCGCAGCGGCCTTCACGAATGGCCGCTGCTCCTTCATGAAAATGAGATATGCGTTCGGGGCTTTTTTGACATAAGGCGCGGCGGTGGACGTGTCCCCGCATTTCCTCCTCTTTGTGCTAATGGGAAAACAAAGCATCAGCATGTCGCCTCTGTGTGCATGTGCCAGGAAAGACATTTGACAGAGAATACTGACTCTGAATTCGCTGGCGATGGCCGAGGAGGATGGCGAACTGGGCCCGGCACCAGCTTGGAAAAGGTCTGTCTTAATCTCACCACCGACGGTGCACCGCTGACCTGCAAAAAAAAATTGTTATTAACGTACTTTTTATTACTACTCAGTTGTAACAAGTAACTAAAATTCCTCAACAGCAGAATAAGAAGCACCATAAAACATGATTTAAGATAGGATAATATTGTATCCCCAATGAGCAAATGTCGGTGTAACAGGAGCACACAGTACATTATTTAGCAAATAATAAAAATACATAGAAACAAAGCTTTATACAATGACTTTCTTAAACCTAAGTGGCTTGTGACCCAACCCCCCCAAAAAGAAAAAAACGGACACTTGTGTCTATGGATTAAGATCAATTATTACAGTATGGAATCACATTTTTGCTGCATGTTCCAAACATTTCCATGTGCGCATTTGAGATTTATGTATGAATCGTCTCCTACCTGCTCTCGTTGGTTGAGCATCTTGCCCGAGTCCGCGCTCACCACTTCCAAAATGGTTTCCAACCGTCGGTTGTCCATCATTTCACTTGGAATGGGCTTTGCTTGTTCACTTGGTATTTATTTCCTTCCCATTATTAGGACCGCCCAAAATAACTCAATCCGCCAATCAAACGGCGAAGACTGGGGTGCTCTTTGTGACGTCACGTGTCACGTTCAAAGAGCGGCGATGGCTAAGCTAACGAGCGAGCTAGCTAACTGACGGCCAATTTGACCGACATTTTGTCCATTCCACCCCGACGAAAATAATAAAAACGCCTCTTTTGACCTTCAGAGACCATCACAATATGGTGAGTCTTTTCGAAGGGGCTTGCGATGTGGCCGCCATTTTAGGAGCCACAATGTTCAAAACAACAGTCAAAGCGATTTTAGCTTAGAAAAAAAGACAAATATATCCATGACACTCCGTTAATGTCCTGTTCTGGGTGGTCGTTTTTGCCAGACACAACATAAATTGGTTCAATTCATCTAACAGCCGTAAAACATTCAGACATATTGTAAAATTGAAACAAATGCCAAATGGCGGTACATTTCTTGTATTTACCTCAGGTTTCCAAGTTTTCTCAAGTATTTAGCTGGCCGCCATTTCACAATATTTTGCTGTTAACGGTACAAACCACACCAAAAATTAATCAGAGTGACTGATTAAGTGTACGCAGAGGTGGCGGGAGAAGCCAAATACTGTACTCAAGTCAGAATAATGTGACTCGTCTCAGTAAAAAGCAGTCCTCCAAATAATTACTTGAGTAAGAGTAAGAAAGTACTCAGTAGGAGGGGAAAAAAAACGACTCAAGTACTGAGTAACTAGTGAGTAACTTGTGATTTATTATTTATTTATTTTTTTAATCAGACCATGAATGTCAAATAAAATCAAAATAACTAAATAAAATATGAATGTGCAAATTCAGATATTGCTGGACAATATCACTTAATCCAAAACATCATACATAACATCTTTATCAAATAAAATATTTGTAAAATAACAAATTAAGGCAAATTCAGCTCCAAGAAATGGTCTTACACGATACTGTTTCAACTTGTTAAACAGCACACTACTGTAGGCTCACCAGGTAGATTACAAAAACAGGAACAAGGTTGCTGATGATATTAAAATATACACATCACTTTTAAAATGCCAGGGTTTTGAGTTGCACAAGAATTTTTCACCAAGATTCATCATTTTAACACATTTTCAAATATTAATATGCCCTAGAATTTGTACAACTCAACAGTTTTATTTTTTATCTTTTTGAGAGGGGAGGTAAAAATAAACTTGACTGTGATGGACTTGGACAGGACGTTTCACTTGTTGCCTTCTTGGCCATGTCACCATTGCAAAAGAGATGTTCTGTTTTAACTGGCCTTTTACCTGGTTAAATAAAGTTGAAACAAAAGAAATCAAATCTGGTTGCACAAGGATGCACTCCCTCATAACTGGCATCTGGCTGTGTTCAGAATTAACAGTCTGTCGTGGCTGTCGCGGCGCACTTTGATGAGACCGCGATGCCCGATATAGGAGTTTGTGTGCGGACATGTGACTTTCTTGTGTCGTTTGATTGGTAAGCTTGAGTCGAACTTCACTGTGGTAATCACTTTGGATTGGAGCAACGGCGCCTATTGCGAAAATCGAAAATGAAAGTCTAAAAATAGGTCGCGCACGCAATTATTGGAAAATGAAAGTAGCATGTAGAATATTGTAATGGAGTAAAAGTACTGTTCCTTCTTCACATAAATACTCGAGTAAAAGAAAAAAGTATGCTTCATCAAAACTACTCCAACAAGTCCAATTTATCCAAAATGTTACTTGAGTAAATGTAACAGAGTCAATGTAGCGTTTTTCTACCCACCGCTGAGTATATGTTGTTATTTCACACTGTAAAGTTCCCTTTTATGTGGGTTTTGCCAAACAGAGCACAGTCTACAGCTTATTGACCTGACAACAAATGTCAAATTGACTCGACACTTCGAAACGATATGTCGGACAAGTATAATTGGGGGTCAAATTTCAAAGATTTATTGGTTACATGAGACCAGCATTACCAGACAGATCTTCTTTAAACAATCCCAGTGAAGTAAGTATAATTTTCCTGTGATAGCTATGAGATTTTATCGGCCTGATAGGTATCGGCCAATAATTAGCATTTATTTTATTTTATTTTTTTAAATAATTATTTATTATCATAATTCGCCGATCTGATCACTGACGTCATTGATCGGCTCCGCAAAAGATATTTACTCCGCGTCGCCATCATGCACAGTATATTTGAATCTAAAAGCTAGTTTATTTTTTGCATTGTCGCGTGTCTTTTGACGTAGTCCAGGAAATATCTGACGGTAAATACATTTAATTTTAAAAAAAAAACATGTCGGCGGTGTGGAACAGACAACACGTAATGCCCAGATCAGACTACAAGACAAATTTGCTCTTTCACGATTGCACTATGTCAGACAACTGCAATAAAATTTTGTATTCCGATACAACCCCATCCCATTTTTTACGATCATCGGGCTTTATCTTTTAAACTCAAACGCGATTGACGTTCATTTAAGGCTTGCTTGAGGTATGTTCCCTTTTAATACGATACGGCTCGCAAGCAGGCAACAAAATGTTATGTAGCCTAGCAAGCTAGTGGTAGCACGAACGGTTTTACTTAAACATGCCGCCGTTCAGTCGAATCATGCTTTAAAGTTTCGGTGGGGGTGAAGTAATTTAATTAAAAATAAATTAATTTAATTACAGTAATTTAGCACCCATTATTTCTGTCATGTTGGAATGTTGGTTTGACCTGACTGATTAGACTACACGATGTGACGAGAGCAGTGATTTCCAACCTTTATGGAGCCAAGGCACATATTTTACAATTGAAAAATCTCACGGCACACCAACAAACAAAAAACGTCACCAAAAGTGGATACATTAATGACTGCATTTACTTCCTGCCATCTAATAGAAGACCATTCATTGGTTCTGTCTGTCACGATGCCTCACTGGCATAAATAGAGGAACAGAGATACATTATTTATTGTAAATAGAAATTTTTGAGCAATTAAGTACACAAGTATGTACAGTAAATGAACAGGTCATTTAAATAGACACATTCCTCCATCTTGTGATCGGATCGGTTATCGTTTTTTTAAACACGCTGATCAATGAAAAATCCTGATCGTGTAAATCGTAATAGCTATTAAGACAGAAATTCTTTTAAACTGCTGAAAATGCACCAATTTCCGGCCAGCTTCTTAATTCCATGAGAGGAGGGGTCAACATTTTCAGGTGTGATGTTTTTTTTGTTGAATCCAAGTTTCACACTTTCATAATTCACAATGTAATCCAAGATTTGTAGCACACTTGTAGACCTTCTTGGTCGATATAAACATTTAGAAATCATGGGTAAACTACGAAATGTCTTCTACGTCATCAGTGTTGGTTTGGTGTCGGATTCGCCCTCTAAATCCTGATTCTTTATTCATTTTGACAGTCAAGAATGACTTCCGAATGAGAATCAAATCGTTACTCCTTGTACTCGTCCGAAGTAATAGTCCAACAAATAAAAACCCAATTCGGTTATTTGAAAACTATCTATTGAACCGGAAAGAGAGTACGCTGCTGTGTTTTTGCTGCCGCTTCTACCTCTGGAAATGTTTTTCTTGAAATGGCTTGCTTTAACCAGGATCCCTCGCCGTACCGTGACCAAAGGTAAAACCCGCGTTGTTTTTGCACCTGTCGGTGCTGTAAATCCTCACTGCCTTGGACCAGCTGCCCCCTTTCTAGCTAGCCAGCTGGCTACCTCGTCAGGGCTACCTGGCCATGCTGTGTTGGGTCAACTTTATCCCATTAATTTTTTCGTGATCGCCAGCCACCTTGGCGATGGCTTCTTTTCGGCTTCGGTTGTGGCATTGCCATGAATATCCATGCAGCGTGTCGGGCTAGGGTAATGGATGCCTCCTTCTGCGCCAATCTAGGTGGAAGGTTTTTAATTTGACCAACACTGATCAACATTTTTGCCTATTTTCTGACATGTTATGGACCAAACCAGTCACTGAATCATAATCAATTAGTCAGTTTAATCAATGACAAAATTATTGTTATTTTCAGCTGTAGTTTGAATACCAAGGCAAGTAACCAACCAAGCTGTAAACTTTGGATCTATTTGGCAAAACCCACATAAAAATTTACTTTATGCAGTGAAAGATTTCTTTACAGTGTTCCCTCGCTATATCGTGCTTCACCCACCGCAGATTTAGTGCCTTGAAAAAAAAAATCATTTTCATATTGCACAAAATTCCCCATATTTATTTTTTTGTGGTAAAATGAACCCTTCCTATCCTAAAACATTAAGACTATGAAGATAACAAAATAAAAATGTTTCAAAATACATATTAGAAGGAAAAAAATTCAGATAGTGTACAGTACTACTGTGCCTTACTGTATTTGAAAAGAGTTTAAAGGGAGAGTATAGTATAGTAGTATAGTATTGTTTCTAAGCATATGGTAGAGGTGAATAAAAGTTTGGGGTCTCGTGAGGTTCATACAGCAAGAAAAAGATGTACACATCATGCAAAAAGAAAAAAAAAAGGTTTCACTACTTCGCTGATTTCACCTACTGCGATAAAGGAGGAATTTCTATATTTTCATTTTTTTGTGCTGTTTTCTGCAGATGGTTGTAATGTTAAGAGAAAATATATTGTGCAGGTTCATATTGGTACAGCTTCAAAAGCACACCAAGTGAAATATTTAATGATTTTTTTTTTTTTTTTACATGTACATTTTTTATTATTATAGCTTACAGCAAAATAAAATCCAAAATGTATCAGCTCAATAAATTCAAATGTTACTTAACAATCAAATAAACTCACCTTCGTATGAGCTCAGTGATTTTTAACATGGAAAAAGTGCAGCATTTAGCCTTTTTAAAAGTGTTTTCCTTGTGTTTAATGAATAGATATAAGTACTGAGACAAACAAACTTTTCGACCATATTCTAATTTACTGAGATGTATTTGTACACATTACGAAGTGATAAAAGGGGATAGCTTATGCTATTCAGCAAGCAGAAACCTGCGGTAAATGCAGGTAAAAAAATATTTTTTCTTCTCTGAAAATTTCATAGACATACTGTTCTGCCATTTGACATTTATTTCCATGTAACCAGACTCAAACAAATTGGTTTGGTGTTGGTATGACAATTAAATTCCTTGACTCCTTGAATGTTTGCATCTTCATCTTGATGCGTGTGAAGAATTGGACAGATTTCTTAAGAGCTGGCGCCGGGCACCTTTCTCCATCCTCCCCCTCGTCCACCACCACCGAAATCATCAAACCCCTCCTCAAAGTAAGGATTCTCTGCAAAATGTCTTTCCTGGCACGTCCTCACAGAGGCGACATGCGTTTGCTCATGTTTTGTTTTTCCAATAGGAGAAAGAGGAATACAGGGCCCCAAGTATCCACCTGGCCTATTATTAAAGCCCCCCAAGTTTGAGGTAATGTACACAGGGAATAGAATTAATAAAATACATTTGTAAAAACATTTATAGAGGCAATTCATATTAAGCGGCCGAAGTATTGACACGTCACCATTTTTCTCACGAAATATACTTCCAAAGGTGCTATTGACATGAACATTTCACCATATGTTGGGAACAACCCAAGTAATCCATACATAGAAAGAAAATAGAACAAATAAGATCAGAAATTAAGTTCTGTGTAAAAATGTGAAATGACCCAGGGAAAAAGTATTGAACACGAGGAAAGTGAGGTGCAAAAAGGCATGGAAAGCCAAGACAACACCTAAAATCTATCAATAAGCAAACAGCAATCGAGCCCCTTGTCAGTGCAAATGAATATCAGCTGGTTCAGTCCGAATTGATAGCCCACAAAAAGGTCTCATTGCCAAGGTGTGAGTCAAGACACATCTCATGATGGGTAAGAGCAGAGTGCTGTCTCAAGACCATAATATTATAATAATAATAATAATCAAAAGTCCAAGAGCCAAGGACCACCTGTGCAGAGCTTCCAAAAGACCTGGAATTAGCAGGTACTGTTGTCACAAGGAAAACAGTGAGTAATGTACTCCGCCGCCATGGCCTGTATGCACACTCACGCCACGCAAGACCCCATTGCTGACAAAAAAAGCATATCAAATCTCGTTTAAAATGTGATAACATTTGGACAAGCGAGTTAAATACTGGGAGAACATAGTCTGATCGGATGATAGCAAAATGGATGCCATCATGCACACAACGTTTGGAGGAATAATGGCACTGCACATCACCCTGAAAACACCATACCAACAGGGACGTTCGGAGGTGGGAACATGATGGTGTGGGGCTGCTTTTCAGCGAATGGTACTGGTAAACTTCAAATTATCGAAGGAAGGTTGAATGGACAAATGTACCGAGAGATTCTTGACAACAATCTGCTGCCATCAACGACGATGATGAAAATGAAACGAGTGTGGACATTTCACCAGGATAATGATCCAAAACATACTGCCAAGGAAAGTCTCAATTGGTTTCAGAGGGGGGGGGGGAAAATGCTAGAATGGTCCACCCAGTCACCTGACTTGAATCCAATCGCAAATCTTAGGAAAGAACTGAAACTCAAGTTCCATAAAAGAAGCCCACGAAACGTTCAAGATTTGAAGACTGCTTGTGTGGAGGAATGGGCCAAAATCACACCAGAGCAATGCATGCGACTAGTTTCTCCCTACAGGAGGTGTCTTGAAGCTGTCATTGCAAACAAAGGCTTTTGTACAAAGTATTAAATAAATACCAGTTGGCGTGTTCAATACTTTTTCCTTGTGTCATTTCACATTATTACACACAACTTAATTTCTGAGCTTATTTATTCTACTTTCTTTGTACGTATGGATTACTTGGGTTGTTCCCAACATTTGGTGAAATTGTCATGTCAATACCACCTTTGGAAATATATTTCATGAGAAAAATAGTGACGTGTTCAATACTTATTTCAGCCACTGTATGTACAATTGTAAAACATTTATCTAAAAAAAGCAATTCATTGGTTATGCACATTTTGTAAAAACCTTTGAAATAAAGAAGAAATTCATAGTGTTTAGATACTGTGTATCTTGACCATTCTGAATCACGGTGAAGCCAACCATGTCGACTTTGGGGCACGTGGACACGGAGGAGGAGGCCTCGGCGGCTTCTCCTGCCTCCAATGCTTCTCGCTCCCTGAACAAGGCAAAGGTCAGGTCCACCTTGGGCCCCACATCCAGGCTCCATCCGGAGTCCCAAAGTCAGTGTCCCCCAAGAAAGAATTGGACACGAGGTCCTCGTCGGGCCCCGTTGAGGGCACCAGCTTGTGGTGGCACTGCAAACACAAATAAAAACATAGGTCAGTTCTGAGACGCGAGTCATGAAACGGCTTTCAAAATAATCTCATGATTGCCACTGCAATATTCTGCCTTTCCTCAGGTTATATAATGCTCAGTTTGCTTTGAAACAGAGGTAGTAACTGTACGTAGTCGTCAAGAATTTGGTCCACAATCTAAAGATTTCAGTCCACTTTTCAGTTTAAAGCAAAATTATGGACAGAAGTACCAAGGAATATTGGGGCCATAATGAAAATTGAAGGTGCTGTGATCATATAATACTGTGTAAAACTGCACTGCATCATACTGACAGATGTTTCTAATATTGTGGTGACCCCAATTACCGGTAAATAGACCAAGGACAGTAGCAAAATATTCGGAACATCTCGACAATCAACATATAAGTGCATCTCAATACATGGAAGAAATTACATATTTAATTCTATTTAATTATTATTTTTATTTTTTTATTAGGAAATAAAGTAGGCGGCACGGTGGACGACTGGTTAGAGCAGTTCATCACAGTTCTGAGGACCGGGGTTCAAATCCCGGCCCCGCCTGTGTGGTGTTTGCATGTTCTCCCCGTGCCTGCGTGGGTTTTCTCCGGGAACTCCGGTTTCCACCCACATCCCAAAAACATGCGTGGGAGGTTAATTGACAACTCTAAATTGCCCGTAGGTGTGACTGTGAGTGCGAATGGTTGTTTGTTTGTATGTGCTCTGCGATTGGCTGGCAAACAGTTCAGGCTGTACCCCGCCTCCTGCCCGATGATAGCTGGGATAGGATCCAGCACGCCAAGGAAGGAGAAGCGGCTTGGAAAATGGATGGATGGATGGATAGGAAATAAAGTCAGAAGGCCAATTCTGACCTAATTTCTCTCAAAAATCATTTCAAGTGTTTATGTTCTAATTTCTTGGTGGTAAACGTTAGCTTTCCACCTGCTTTGATATAATCCAATATATAAAAAAAAAAAAAGGAATTTCACTCTTTCAATGGAACGACTGAAATTAAATACTAATTCACTGAGATGCACCTATAGATTATTTTTGTAGAGGCAGAATTTCAGAGCCACGTAGTAGGCTTTGGACAGATTTATATGAACTAAAAATACTTAGATATACTGTACTTACCGGTCAGATGATTTACGCTGGAAATCACTTTCTCTTTTGTCCTAAACCAAAAAAAAAAGCATGGGGTCATCACACACAAAAGCATTTGAGAAATTATTATTGACTGTTGTTGCTCCACTGTATCATAACTAAATGACTCTGGGACTCACGTAGTTGTCTCTGTAGGTCCAGTCCGGGTACCTGGTGGCGTGGATCCAGCTGAGCCGCTCAGATTCGTGGAAGTAACTGAGCTGCTCAGCCGGCGTCAGCGACTTCCACTGTGGACATCACCAAAGTGTCAGCGCACACATGCAGAACAACACCAGACAAGCGACGAGGACGTTTGTCGCAAACACAACACACCAGTTGCCCGAGGACCTTATTGACAGCAGCACTGTCTTGCCATGGCGCAGCGGCCTTCACAAAACCTCCATGAAGATCATGAACGCATGAGGGGGCTTCTTGATGTAAGGCGCGGTGGACTTCTCCGTGCATTTATTCCTCTTTGTTCTCATGGGAAAACAAAGCATCAGCATGTCGCCTCTGTGTGCATGTGCCGGGAAATACATTTTACAGAGAATACTTACTTTGAATTCGATGGCGAACGTCGAGGAGGATGGCGAACTGGCCCAGGCACCAGCTCGGAAAAGTTCTGTCCTGTTGTCCAAACACCTCAAGACGCACGTGTTGAATAACAGGAAGTGTGCGAAGATGCAAACATTCAGTTCGCTGCCTCACCGGCCCCACATCCAGGCCCCATCCTGAGACCCCAAACTCAGTGTCCCCCAAGAGAAAATTGGACACGAGGTCCTCGTCGGGCCTCGTCGAGGGCACCGGGGCCGGTACCACAAGCTCTGGATTTATTAAAACATTTGCAATATATTTAAAGTGATCCGGCCGCTTCCTCCGCCTCCAGTGCCTCAAGCTGCCTGTACAAGGCCGCTGTCAGATCCACCTCGGGCCCCACATCCAGGCTCAGTGCGGAGCCCCCAATGTCTGTGTTCCCCAATAGAATACTGGACACGAGGTCCTCGTCGGACCCCGTTGAGAGCACCGTGGCCGGTACCGTGAGCTGTGGCGCAGGCGCTGCAAACACAAATAAAAACATAGGTCAGTTCTGAGACGCGAGTCATGAAACGACTTTCAAAATAATCTCATGATAGCCAGTGCAATATTCTGCCTTTCCTCAGGTTATAAAATGCTCAGTTTGCTTGGAACCAGAGGTAGTAACTGTACGTAGTCGTCAGGAATTTGGTACACAATGTAAAGATTTCAGTCCACTTTTCAGATTAAGGCGAAATTATGGACAGAAGTACCAAAGCATATTTGGGCCATAACAAAAATTGAAGCTGCTGTGATCCCATTTACCGGTAGATAGACGAAGGACAGTGGCAAAATATTAGGAACATCTCTATCATCAACATATAAGTGCATCGCAATGCATGGAAGATATTTTCTATTTAATTAAAATTAAACATTAATAATTATGGATATTATATTATAATATTATAATATTAATATAATATAATTATATTATACATTATTTTTGTACAGGCAGAATTTCAGAGCGACGTAGTAGGCTTTGGGCAGATTTATATGAAATAAAAAATACTTAGATATACTGTACTTACCGGTCAGATGATTTACGCTGGTGGCTGCACTGCCCCACTTTCTCTTTTGCTTTTTGCACTAAACAAAAAAAAAAAGCATGGGGTCAGCACACACAAAAGTATTTGAGAAATTATTCTTGACTGTTGTTGCTCCACTGTATAATAACTAAATGACACTGGGACTCACGTAGTTGTCTCTGTAGGTCCAGTCCGGGTACCTGGTGGCGTGGATCCGACTGAGCCGCTCAGATTCGTGGAAGTAACTGAGCTGCTCAGCCGGCGTCAGCGACTTCCACTGTGGACATCACCAAAGTGTCAGCGCACACATGCAGAACAACACCAGACAAGCGACGAGGACGTTTGTCGCAAACACAACTCACCATTTGCCCCAGGACCTTGTTGACAGCGGCGCTGTCTTGCCTTGGCGCAGCGGCCTTCACGAAAGGCCGCTGCGCCTTCATGAAAATCATGAATGCGTTTGGTGGCTTTTTGATATAAGACGTGTCTCCGCATTTCCTCCTCTTTGTGCTAATGGGAAAACAAAGCATCAGCATGTCGCCTCTGTGTGCATGTGCCAGGAAAGACATTTGACAGAGAATACTTTGAATTCGCTGGTGAAGGTCAAGGAGGATGGCGAACTGGGCCCGGCACCAGCTTGGAAAAGGTCTGTCTTAATCTCACCACCGACGGTGCACCGCTGACCTGCAAAAAAAAATTGTTATTAACGTACTTTTTATTACTACTCAGTTGTAACAAGTAACGAAAATTCCTCAACAGCAGAATAAGAAGCACCATTAAACATGATTTAAGATAGGATAATATTGTATCCCCAATGAGCAAATGCCGGTGTAACAGGAGCACACAGTACATTATTTAGCAAATAATAAAAATACATAGTCAGAAACAAAGCTTTATTCAATGACTTTCTTAAACCTAAGTGGCTTGTGACCCACAACCCCCCCCCCCCCCCCCCAGAGAAAAAAACGGGCACTTGTGTCTATGGATTAGGATCAATTATTACAGTATGGAATCACATTTTTGCTGCATGTCCCAAAAATTTCCATGTGCGCATTTGAGATTTATGTATGAATCGTCTCCTACCTGCTCTCGTTGGTTGAGCATCTTGCCCGAGTCCGCGCTCACCACTTCCCAAATGGTTTCCCACCGTCGGTTATCCATCATTACACTCGGAATGGGCTTTTCTTGGTCACTTGGTATTTATGTCTTTCCCACTATTAGGACCGCCCAAAATAAGTCAATCCGCCAATCACACGGCGAAGACTGGGGGGCTCTTTGTGACGTCAGATGATTTACGCTGGTGGCTGCACTTGAGGTCAAGTTCAAAGAGCGGCGATGGCGAAGCTAACAAGCGAGCTAGCTAACTGACGGCCAATTCGACCGACATTTTGTCCATTCCACCCTGACGAAAATAATAAAAACGCCTCTTTTGACCTTCAGAGACCATCACAATATGGTGAGTCTTTTCGAAGGGGCTTGCGATGTGGCCGCCATTTTAAGAGCCACAATGTTCAAAACGAGTGACCAAAACTTGTGCAGAGCAACAGTCAAAGCGATTTTAGCTTAGAAAAAAAGACAAATATATCCATGACACTCCGTTAATGTCCTGTTGTGGGTGGTCGTTTTTGCCAGACACAACATAAATTGGTTCAATTCATCTAACAGCCGTAATACATTCAGACATATTGCAAAATTGAAACAAATGCCAAATGGCGGTACATTTCTTGTATTTACTTCAGGTTTCCAAGTTTTCTCAAGTATTTAGCTGGCCGCCATTTCACAATATTTTGCTGTTAACGGTACAAACCACACCAAAAATTAATCAGAGTGACTGATTAAGTATATGCAGAGGTGGCGAGAGAAGCCAAATACTGTTCTCAAGTCAGAATACTTTTACTTTAGAATAATGTGACTCGTCTCAGTAAAAAGTAGTCCTCCAAATAATTTCTTGAGTAAGAGTAAGAAAGTACTCAGTGGGAGGAAAAAAAACTACTCAAGTACTGAGTAACTAGTGAGTAACTTGTGATTTATTATTTATTTATTTTTTTAATCAGACCATGAATGTCAAATAAAATCAAAATAACGAAATCAAATATGAATGTGCAAATTCAGATATTGCTGGACAATATCACTTCATCCAAAACATAATAGATAACATCTTTATCAAATAAAATCTTTGGAAAATAACAAATTCAGGCAAATTCAGCTCCAAGAAATGGTCTTACACTATACTGTTTCAACTTGTTAAACGGCACACTACTGTAGGCTCACCAGGTAGATTACAAAAACAGGAACAAGGTTGCTGATGATATAAAAATATACACATCACTTTTAAAATGCCAGGGTTTTGAATTGCACAAGAATTTTTCACCAAGATTAATCATTTTAACACATTTTCAAATATTAATGTGCCCGAGAATTTGTACAACTCAACTGTTTTATTTTTTTATCTTTTTGAGAGGGGAGGTAAAAATAAACTTGACTGTGATGGACTTGGACAGGACGTTTAACTTGTTGGCTTCTTGGCCATGTCACCATTGCGAAAGAGATGTTCTGTTTGAAAAGTTGAAACAAAACAAATCAAATCTGGTTGCACAAGGATGCACTCCCTCATAACTGCCATCTGGCTGTGTTCAGAATTAACAGTCTGTCGTGGTGTCATGGTCTGTGTTTTGGTTTAGGTTGTGTTTAGTTTTGTTTCATGTTTTCCTGTGTTCCATGTTTGTCGTGTGCTCATTAGGTTGTTGTGTCCACCTGTTCTCGTCTACTTTGTGTCGACCAATCAACTCTCTCCAGCCACTCGTGTCTTGTCCAGGTGTTCCTCGTTGTCTCGTCAATTTGTTTGTATTTAGTTTCCTGGTTTCTTTCAGTTCTTGTCGGTTCATTGTTGTTGTCACATGTCTTGCCATGTCATAGTCGCCGGTTGTTTTTATCATTGTGATTAAATATTATTATTTTGAGATTCCCGCACTCCTGCCTTGCCTACCTGCTTCCCTGCAATTGGGTCCACCATGTTCTTGCCTTGCGTTCCTCGCCTTCGCCCTAACCACGTATGTGACACGTGGCTGTCGCGACTCACTTTGACAAGGCCGCAATGCTCGGGCATTGCGGTCTAATCAAAGTGACTTTTTCCTTGTGTCATTTCACGTTATTACACACAACTTAATTTCTGACCTTATTTATTCTACTTTCTTTGTACGTATGGATTACTTGGGTTGTTCCCAACATTTGGTGAAATTTTCATGTCAATACCACCTTTGGAAATATATTTAATGAGAAAAATAGTGACGTGTTAAATACTTATTTCAGCCACTGTACTTACAATTGTGAAACATTTATTTGAAAAAAGCAATTAATTGGTTATGCACATTTTGTAAAAACCTTTGTAATAAAGAACAAATTCATAGTCTGTGTTTTGATACTGTGTATCTTGGCCAGTCTGAATCAGGGTGAAGCCACCCCTGCGTCAACCATGTCGACTTTGGGGCACGTGGACACGGAGGAGGACGCCTCGGCCGCTTCCGCCACCTCCAAGGCAAGGCTTTCAGCTCCTTGAATAGGGCAGAGGTCAGGGCCACCTCGGGTCCCACATCCAGGCTGGTGCTCCATGTTGTGGAGTCTCCCATCTCAAACATAGCAGAGATCAGGTCCACCTTGGGCCCATCATGCAGGATAGAGGTGCATGTTGAAGAGGACGCCTCGGCAGCTTCCGCCGCCTCCAATGCTTCTCACTCCCTGAACAAGGAAGAGGTCAGGTCCGCTTCAGGCCCCACATCCAGGCTCCATGTTGTTGAGCGAGAGGACGCCGAAACTGTCCCTCTAAGTCTCCCAATTCAAAAATTGAGCTCAGGTCCGCGTTTTTCCCCTCATGCTGGGTGTTGGTGAAAGGCGTGGGGCCCAGCAGAGCGAGCACAGGTCCCTACACCCTGAACTGGTCGCCAGTCAATCGCAGGGCACATACAGACACGGACGACCATTTGCAATCACATTTGCACCGTCACTGAGTGGGAACTGAATCCACGGTGCCCGCACCAAAGTCAGGCGAGTGTACCACTACACCATCAGTGGCTCGTTTCTAAAAACATTTGAAATCAATTTTGATTCTGTGATGAGATACTGAACCAGGTTGAAGCCAACCCTGCCCTCTCTCTGCCTCTGTCATGTCCACTTTGCGACACATGCCTGGGAAGGAGGACGTCTCTGCAGCTTCCGCCGCCTCCAATTCCTCCAGCTGCTCGACCAAGGCGGAGGTCAGGTCCACCTCAAGCCCCACATCCAGGCCCCATACTGAGCCCCCAAAGTCTGTGTCCCCCAATTCAAAAATGGGCACGAGGTCCGTGGCCGGCCCTTTTGAAGGCGCCGGGGCCGGCAGAGCAAGCTCTGGTGCAGGCACTGCAAAAACAAAAACATAAGTACACGAGCTGTTGAGGCAGTTCTCACCAGCAGTCATCGAATCAGTCCTGTGTTCATCCATCACAGTCTGGTTTGGTGCTTCCACCAATAAAGGACAAACTCCGACTGCAACGGTCACTCAAAACTACTGAAAAATTGTCAGTAACCCCCTATCTGCCCTTGAGGACTTGCATGCTGCAAGAAGTAAGACAGGAGCGTGCAAAATCCTCTTGGACCCTCCACATCCTGGTCACCACCTCTTCCAGCTCCTTCCCTCAGGGAGGCGCAATCGAACAATGCAAACTAAAACTAGCAGACATTCCAACAGGTTCTTCCCTCGTGCCATTAACTTCTTAAACAGTTAACTTACAATTCATTTGTAACATGCTGCCATTTTTGTCTTGAGATTCTTGTCACATCTCTGTCGGGCCAATTATACATTATTCGTGCACTCACCGTCGTAGTCTTGCCACTCGGCACTACTTTCATATCTGTTGTTGACCAATACTGGCCACTTGTGCTTGAGAAGTATCTGCACCATTTGCACAATTGACACTTCCAGATTATCGCACTGCAAGTCACTTTAAACTGCATCAATTTCTTGAAGTCCTTGCACAATTTGCACAACGGTCACTGTAACAGACTTTTGTTCTATTAGACATTTCAAACTGCTCTAAATTGCTTGACGACTCGGCCCCATTTGCACAATTGTCACAAAAAAAAGTCTCGTTATTGCCACATGACTGGTAACCATTTATTTCAGTAGTTCAATTGAAATAATTATTTTCATATATTAATACACTGCAGAAATGTTTTGAAAAAAATTGGATTCTATCTAAAAGCAGATGAAAAACCCAAATTTACGACAAAAAATTAAAATATAAACACTCAAAATGACTTTTTTTACATATAGAAATGAGGTCATAATTGGACATTTGAAAACAAAAAAATTCAGAATAAAATGATTGAACGTTTTTACCATTTATTGACATGCACTTAACTATTCATTGCAGAGATGCGCCGAATAGTTTGCCACGCTCCTTAATCTACCGGTAAATGGGGTCACCCCAATATTCGAAACATCTGTCAGTATGATGTCGTGTAGTTGTCCAGAATAGAATATGATCACAGCAGCTTCGACTTTCTTTGTGGCCCTAATATTCCTTGGTACTTTTCTGTCCATAATTTCATCGTTAACTGAAAGGTCGACTGACATTGTTTAGCAACACCACCTCAAATTCTTGACGACGACTAACAGTTTATACCTCTGGTTTCAAACCAAACTGAGCATTATATAACCTTAGTCAAGGCAGAATACGGCACTGGCTATCATTAGATTATTTTGAAAGTAGTCTCATGACTCACATCTCAGAACTGACGGATGTTATGTGTTTGTGTTTGCAGTGTCTGCACCTGAGCTCGCCTTTCACCAACACCCAGCATGAGGGGCAAAACGCGGACCTGAGCTCAATTTTTGAATTGGGAGACTTGTCAACATGGAGCCTGGATGTGGGGCCCAAAGCGGACCTAACCTCTGCCTTGTTCAGGGAGCGAGAAGCATTGGAGGCGGGAGAAGCCGCCGAGGCGTCCTCCCTCTCCTCCTCTTCAACATGCACCTCTATCCTGCATGATGAGCCCAAGGCGGACCTGATCTCCGCTATGTTTGAGATGGGAGACTTTCAGGTGATGGATCTGGCCCAGACGTCCTCTCACTCATCAATATGGAGCACTGGCCTGGATGTGGGACCCGAGGTGGCCCTGACCTCTGCCCTATTCAAGGAGCTGGAAGACTTGCCTCGGAGGCGGCCGAGGCGTCCTCCTCCTCGTCCACGTGCCGCAAAGTCCACATGGCCGAGGCAGCGAGCGCGCAGGGGAGGCTTCACCCTGATTCAGACTGGAAAATATACACAGTATCTAAGCACAGACTATGAATTTCTTCTCTATTTCAAAGATTTTTTATAAAATGTGCATAACCTATGAATTGATTTTTTTTTTCAATAAATGCTCTACAATTGTACATATATGAATTCCCTCTATGAATGTTTTTACAAATGTTATTTATTAATTCTATTCTACATGACACCTGTTTTCCTCTTTCTCCTATTGGGAAAACAAAACATGAGCAAACACACGTCGCCTCTGTGAGGACGTGCCAGGAAAGACTGTCACGGGCGCCAATGCCGTAAGGGCAGATCCCAAAAAATAGACTCCAGGTAAGAGGTCCGAACAATTTTTATTAAATGGCAGAGCATGTGATGGCGAGACATACGAAACTAAAGGAACTCACAACCAGAGAGAATCAAAAACAGATAACGCAGCGAGACACGACAAACGGTCCGTGTGGTATAATCGTATTGAGCCTAAATTTGGACAGCGGTCAGAACGGCGGCAAACACGTGACAAAAACGAGTGAATATTCTGACGCCCACACACTGTCACGGTGCCCTCTAAAAAGGCTGATGATTACAATGCATGACAGGTGCGTCACCGATGTCAACGCCCTCCTTCGCTCACCCAGACACTGCAACACAAAGAAAAAGGAACGCTCCTCAGGGCCGTAACCCTCCCAGTCGACCAAATACTGCACACCCCTGCCCCTTCTTCTGGAATCCAATATTTCACCCACCGTGTACACTGGCTCACCATCAACCACCCGCGGAGGAGGAGGAGGCACCGCTGGAGGACACAGAGGGCTGGAGGAAACCGGTTTGAGCAAGGAGACATGGAATACAGGGTGAACTTTCATGGCAGGAGGGAGCCGAAGTTTAACTGCCACCGGGTTAACAACAGAGTCAATTTCGAAAGGAACAATATACCGAAGACCCAGTTTTTTGCCCTCTCAGCCTGGCCGTTGGTCTGCGGGTGGAAACCGGACGAACGTCTGGAGCTCTTTGCAGAACAACCTCCAGACCCGAGAGACGAACTGCGGCCCCCTGTCAGACACCAGATCAGCAGGAATACCATGAACTCGGAAGACATGGTCGACAAGGAGATTAGCAGTCTCAAAAGAGGACGGCAGCTTCGGCAGAGCAACGAAATGGGCCATCTTGGAGAATCTGTCGACAACACTCAGGATGACCGAGTTCCCTCCGGACAGCGGAAGGCCCGTGATAAAGTCCAAGGCGACGTGGGACCAGTGGCGGGAAGGAATGGGCAGTGGACGAAGAAGACCAGCTGGAGGACGATGGGACATCTTGCTACGGGCATACACTGAGCATGCCGAAACATATTCTTTAACGTCCCTGCGTAGTCCCTGCGTAGTCCCTGCCACCAGAACTGTTGGGAAATGAGGAAAAATGTCCGACTGATCCCAGGATGGCAAGCGACTCAGAAGTCAATCCCCGGCCCTGCCTGTGTGGAGTTTGCATGTTCTCCCCGTGCCTGCGTGGGTTTTCTATTTCCTCCCACATCCCAAAAACATGCATTAATTGAAGACTCTAAATTGCCCGTAGGTGTGACTGTGAGTGCAAATGGTTGTTTGTTTGTTTGTGCCCTGCGATTGGCTGGCAACCAGTTCAGGGTGTGCCCCTCCTCCTGCCCGATGATAGCTGGGATAGGCTCCAGCACGCCCGCGACCCTGGATGGATGGATCGATGTCACAGAGCACATCATTAATAAGATACTGAAACACAGCGGGTGCATTTGTGAGTCCAAAAGGCATGACTAAGTACTCAAAATGACCTAATGGAGTATTGAACGCAGTCTTCCACTCATCTCCCTCCTTCATCCTCACCAGGTGATAGGCATTTCGCAGATCTAATTTTGTGAACACCTTTGCAGACTGCAAAGGGGCAAACGGCGAGTCCAACAGAGGGAGAGGATACTTATTCTTTATCGTGATGTCGTTAAGACCCCGGAAATCGACACTGAGTCGCAGGGTCCCGTCCTTTTTATCGATAAAGAAAAATCCGGCGCCAACTGCCGACAATGAGGGACGAATCAACCCGGCTGCAAGCGAAGTCGAAATATAATTCTTTGCCTCTTGCTCAGGCTTGGAAATCTGATGCAGCCTCGCACATGGTAGTGGAGCCTCGGGAATGAACTCTATGGAACAGTCGTATGGACGATGCGGAGGCAAAGACTGGCCGCGATCCTTACTGAACACGAGTTGCAAATCATGGTACTCAACCGGTACTTTAGCCAAATCGATGTGCTCGTCTTGAACACGGTAGTCAACATGGCAGACTGCAGACAATGAGAATGACAAAATAGGCTCCAATTCACAATCTATAGTTGATCCCAATTAATATCTGGATTATGAAGTTTTAACCACGTTAATCCCAGCACAACTGGAGCAGATTGACAGGGCATTACAAAAAAATCGCAGCGATTCGATGTGGTTACCCGAGAGCTTTAAACACAGCGGAGCCGTAATATGTGTTGTAACCACAAGGAGACGCCCATCCAAATCAAGAACTTTTCTCGGTTCGCTAAATCTGTACAGCGGACAATTTAGAGTCTCTATCACACAGGAGTCCACAAAACACTCATCAGCTCCGGAGTCAATTAACGCGGAAACCTTCACACTGCCGCCAAATCCCGATACTTCGCCCAATTGAAGTCTCTTGTTGTTCGATCCAGTTCTCAATTCATCGGGTACCAAGTCTTCATCAAAATACTCACACGATGAGACGTTCTTTCCGGAGGCAGAAGGCGCTGTCACCACCACCTGGCCGCTCTGCTCGGATCGCGTAGCGTCACTTCCCCGTGAAGGTCTCGCCATGCAGGTGGATACCTTGTGTCGCGGTTGGCCGCAGTACAGACAGTTGCTGAATCAACCTCACCAGACTCAATCAAACCCACGCTCCTATAAACATCTATCACGTGCTAAGAAACAATTCTATCCTCTGAAATCCAATTGAAACTCTTAAAAATATCGAAAGGCACATCAGTATTGTACACTATGTGAATTGTATTCCTTGTAATATGTGTTTTAACACAATTTTTCCCCCTTCATAGTCTTAATGCTTTAGGATAGTATTCCTCCAGAGCCCGCTGCCCCCAACCAATTCCCCCTCCCTTACAAAGAACCTCACGTTTTTGTGAAGGCAGAATTTTTTGTGGCTTTGGCCAGATTTGTATCAAATACAAATACTGAGACATACTTACTGGTTAAACTGGTGGCTGCACTGCCCCACTTTCTCTTTTGTCATCAAAGCGTAGTTGTGCTCGTTAGCGTAGCAGACGCACTTTGATTAAGTGATGTTCAAGTGATGGAAGCGAATTACAAAATATGAAACCAGTCTTTGTTTTTATTCAATGATTTTTTTTTATTTTTTTTTACAAATTATTGAACAATCTAAAGTGCTGATGGTTTGTTCTCTTTGACATGCAATGTTAAAGGTGCAACAAACAGGCCTTTTTGGGGGGTGGGGCCGCGGGGGGCGTCCTGAAAAGTGATGCTTTCGACACCTGCGATATGCAATACTGGTCACGGAACGAATGGAATTCCTGAGTCCAAATTACTGGATTACTGTATTTTGCACAGTAGAAGCGCTCTTTTATTTCGATGCTGTTTTTGGGTGGCTGGGACGGAATTTCAATGGAAAAAAAGATGACTTGAGATACGAGAGTTTTGTTACGACATGGTACAAAAGGAATTGTTTTAATGGCAGCGGCGGCTGGGGAAGTTCGTCCGAGACGTCCACGGGTCCATCTCTTATGATTTCGGCTGGATTTACAATGCACGGCTCAAGTGAGACAATTTCAGATTTGGATTTTGCGTCACGGCACCGGAAAGACAAATGAAGACAGGCGCTCGAGTGTCAGGACGCTTTCCCCAAAGTTGACCACCAAATCTGTCAGGCCGCCAGACGCTGATCCCCCACGGCCGCAGGTTGCATCAGGTCTTCTGCTGTGGAAAGTTGTCTTCAATTGCACCACAAGTCGTTTCGTGCGCTGCTGCTGACAAATGTGTCGTGTTGATGATTCCAACTGCAAGTCACAATGTGCCTCACGCGTGGAAAAGTCATCACCCCGATACCACTAATTACTTTGCAGGAACAAAACAAGGTCCTATTGTTGCTAATACATTGTTTTCACGGATAAACATATTTCTGTCCAGTTGGCATTTGCAACACACGTTTGAGGGAGCACACACAGAATAGAATATAATTAATAAAACACATTCGTAAAAACATTCATCGAGAGGAAAAAAAACAAAAACGAAGCCATTCGTAGAACATGTATATAGATTTATTAAAACATTTGCAACATATTTAAAGTGTCTGCTCCGCTTCCTCCGCCTCCAGCGCCTCAAGCTGCCTGTACAAGGCCGCCGTCAGGTCCACCTCGGGCCCCACATCCAGGCTCAGTGCGGAGCCCCCAAAGTCTGTGTCCCCCAACAAAATAGTGGACACGAGGTCCTCGTCGGACCCCGTTGAGGGCACCGGGGCCGGTACGGCGAGCTGTGGCGCAGGCGCTGCAAACACGAATAAAAACACAGGTCAGTTCTGAGACGTGAGTCATGAAATATTGTGGCGACCCCATGTACCGGGAGATAGATGAAGGACAGTAGCAAAATATTCGATATATATTATACATCTCCACAATCGCAATACATGGAAGACATTTTCGATGTCATTCGATTTCATTGAATTTGTTTTATGAGGAAATAAAGTCAGAAGGCCAATTCTGACCTAAAATCATTTCAAGTGTTCATAATCTAATTTCTTGGAGGTCAATTTTGGCTTTCCATCTGCTTTGATATAATCCAATTTTAAAAAACGACACAATTTTCACATTGAATTTCACTCATTCAATGGAACTACTGATATGAAATACTAATTACCCGAGGTGCACCTCTACATTATTTTTGTAAAGGCAGAATTTCACAGCCACGTAGTAGGCTTTGGGCAGATTTATAGGAACTAAAAATACTTAGATATACTTTACTTACCGGTCAGATGATTTACGCTGGTGGCTGCACTGCCCCACTTTCTCTTTTGCTTTTTGCCCTAAACAAAAACAAAACAAAAAAGCATGGAGTCGTCGCACACAAAACATTTGAGAAATTATTCTTGACTGTTGTTGCTCCACTGTATCATAACTAAATGACTCTGGGACTCACGTAGTTGTCTCTGTAGGTCCAGTCCGGGTACCTGGTGGCGTGGATCCGGCTGAGCCGCTCAGATTCTTGGAAGTAACTGAGCTGCTCAGCCGGCGTCAGCGACTTCCACTGTGGACATCACCAAAGTGTCAGCGCACACATGCAGAACAACACCAGACAAGCGACGAGGACGTTTGTCGCAAACACAACTCACCATTTGCCCCAGGACCTTGTTGACAGCGGCGCTGTCTTGCCGTGGCGCAGCGGCCTTCACGAAAGGCCGCTGCTCCTTCATGAAAATCATGAATGCATTTGGCGGCTTTTTGATATAAGACGCGGTGTCCCCGCATTTCCTCCTCTTTGTGCTAATGGGAAAACAAAGCATCAGCATGTCGCCTCTGTGTGCATGTGCCAGGAAAGACATTTGACAGAGAATACTGACTCTGAATTCGCTGGCGATGGCCGAGGAGGATGGCGAACTGGGCCCGGCACCAGCTCGAAAAAGTTCGGTCTTAATCTACAAACACGTCAAAACGCGTGTTGAACAACAGGAAGTGTGCGAAGATGCAAACATTCAAGGATTCATCCACATTTGACACATTATATGGCACAAACAAGTTGGATACAGTTGTGTGTTACTTACATCACTCCAACAGGTAGGAGGCTGATGCTCACCACCGACGGTGCACCGCTGACCTGCAAAAAAAATTGTTATTCACGTACTTTTTATTACTACTCAGTTGTAACAAGTAACGAAAATTCCTCAACAGCAGAATAAGAACCACCATTGAACATGATTTAAGATAGGATAATATTGTATCCCAAATGAGCAAATGTCGGTGTAACAGGAGCACACAGTACATTATTTAGCAAATAATAAAAATACATATTCAGAAACGAAGCTTTATTCAATGACTTTCTTAAACCTAAGTGGCTTGCGACCCACAACTCCCCCCCCCCCCCCCCCCTCCCAGAGAAAAAAACGGGCACTTGTGTCTATGGATGAAGATCAATTATTACAGTATGGAATCACATTTTTGCTGCATATCCCAAAAATTTCCATGTGCGCATTTGAGATTTATGTATGAATCGTCTCCTACCTGCTCTCGTTGGTTGAGCATCTTGCCCGAGTCCGCGCTCACCACTTCTAAAATGGTTTCCCACTCTCGATCATCCATCATGTCACTCGGAATGGGCTTTTCTTGGTCACTTGGTATTTATGTCCTTCCCATTATTAGGACCGCCCAAAATAACTCAATCCGCCAATCACACGGCGAAGACTGGGGTGCTCTTTGTGACGTCACGCGTCAAGTTCAAAGAGCGGCAATGGCTAAGCTAACGAGCGAGCTAGCTAACTGACGGCCAATTTGACCGACATTTTGTCCATTCCACCCCGACGAAAATAATAAAAACGCCTCTTTTGACCTTCAGAGACCATCACAATATGGTGAGTCTTCTCGAAGGGGCTTGCGATGTGGCCGCCATTTTAAGAGCCACAATGTTCAAAACGAGTGACCAAAACTTGTGCAAAGGAACAGTCAGAGCGATTTTAGCTTGAAAAAAAAAACAAATATATCCATGACACTCCGTTAATGTCCTGTTGTGGGTGGTCGTTTTTGCCAGACACAACACAAATTGGTTCAATTCATCTAACAGCCGTAATACATTCAGACATATTGTAAAATTGAAACAAATGCCAAATGGCGGTACATTTCTTGTATTTACCTCAGTTTTCTCAAGATTGTCATAGTTTTAATAGCAGCGACAGCATTCATGACATTTGAGAATTTACAGGTGAAATTATCCAAAAGTCCATCAACTGTCTCAGGATTCACAGTTTGTGGCACAGCAATGGTGTCCATAAACTTAGTGGCGGTACTCTCCTTTATGTACCTTTTCTTAATAGACAGAGGTTGTCTGAACTTTTGGAAGAATCTGCAATTCAAAGAAGACACAAAATTGGTCAGAAATAGCCAAATCCTGAATGTCAATTGATATCATTTCAACATCCTTAGAGCTGACCAGGTCTAAGATGTGACCTTGATTGTGGGTTGGACTCTTAATATGTTGAGAGAAGTCAAATGTGTCTAGTATAGCAGAGAGTTCTTTAAATTTTTATTACGTTCTTGTGAACATGAATATTAAAGTCTCCCATTATGACAAAATAGTTGGAGTCAGTACAAATAACTGATAGCAGTTCTGAAAGGTCCTCCATAAATTTTCTATTGTATCTTGGAGGCCTATAAATTATTAAAACAATCACCTTTGGGTCACGTTTAACGAAAAAACAGAGACATTCAAAAGAGCTAAAAATCACCCGGTATAATTTCTTTACACTGAAATAATAAAAAATATCATTTTATTTGATCAAGATTGTATTTATTATGTTTTGGGTGAATTAATATTGTTTGGCAATATATGAATTTGCAAATTCATACTGGATTTTATTTGACGTTCATGCTCTTATTTAAAAAAAAAATCACAAGTTACTCACTACTTACTCACGAGGTGTTTTTTCACGGAGTACTTTCTTACTCTTACTCAAGTAATTATTTGGAAGACTGCTTTTTACTGAGACGAGTCACATTATTCTGACTTGAGTACAGTATTTGGCTTCTCTCGCCACCTCTGCGTACACTTAATCAGTCACTCTGATTCATTTTTTCTGTGGTTTGTACCGTTAACAGCAAAATATTGTGAAATGGCGGCCAGCTAAATACTTGAGAAAACTTGGAAACCTGAGGGAAATACAAGAAATGTACCGCCATTTGGCATTTGTTTCAATTTTGCAATATGTCTGAATGTATTACGGCTGTTAGATGAATTGAACCAATTTATGTTGTGTCTGGCAAAAACGACCACCCATAACAGGACATTAACGGAGTGTCATGGATATAACTGTCTTTTTTTTCCAAGCTAAAATCGCTTTGACTGTTGTTTTGAACATTGTGGCTCCTAAAATGGCGGCCACATCGCAAGCCCCTTCGAGAAGACTCACCATATTGTGATGGTCTCTGAAGGTCAAAAGAGGCGTTTTTATTATTTTCGTCGGGGTGGAATGGACAAAATGTCGCTCAAATTGGCCGTCAGTTAGCTAGCTCGCTCGTTAGCTCAGCCATTGCCGCTCTTTGAACTTGACGCGTGACGTCACAAAGAGCACCCCAGTCTTCGCCGTGTGATTGGCGGATTGAGTTATTTTGGGCGGTCCTAATAATGGGAAGGACATAAATACCAAGTGACCAAGAAAAGCCCATTCCGAGTGACATGATGGATGATCGAGAGTGGGAAACCATTTGGGAAGTGGTGAGCGCGGACTCGGGCAAGATGCTCAACCAACGAGAGCAGGTAGGAGACGATTCATACATAAATCTCAAATGCGCACATGGAAATTTTTGGGATATGCAGCAAAAAGGTGATTCCATACTGTAATAATTGATCTTCATCCATAGACACAAGTGCCCGTTTTTTTCTCTGGGAGGGGGGGGGGGGGGGGGGGGGGGGGGGTTGTGGGTCGCAAGCCACTTAGGTTTAAGAAAGTCATTGAATAAAGCTTCGTTTCTGAATATGTATTTTTATTATTTGCTAAATAATGTACTGTGTGCTCCTGTTACACCGACATTTGCTCATTGGGGATACAATATTATCCTATCTTAAATCGTGTTTAATGGTGTTTCTTATTCTGCTGTTGAGGAATTTTCGTTACTTCTTATAACTGAGTAGTTATAAAAAGTACGTTCATAACATTTTTTTTTTGCAGGTCAGCGGTGCACCGTCGGTGGTGAGCATCAGCCTCCTACCTGTTGGAGTGATGTAAGTAACACACAACTGTATCCAACTTGTTTGTGCCATATAATGTGTCAAATGTGGATGAATCCTTGAATGTTTGCATCTTCGCACACTTCCTGTTGTTCAACACGCGTTTTGACGTGTTTGTAGATTAAGACAGAACTTTTCCGAGCTGGTGCCGAGCCCAGTTAGCCATCCTCCGCGACCTTCGCCAGCGAATTCAAAGTCAGTATTCTCTGTAAAATGTCTTGCCAGGCACATGCACACAGAGGCGACATGCTGATGCTTTGTTTTCCCATTAGCACAAAGAGGAGGAAATGCGGGGACACGTCTTATATCAAAAAGCCACCAAATGCATTCCTCATTTTCATGAAGGAGCAGCGGCCTTTCGTGAAGGCCGCTGCGCCACGGCAAGACAGCGCCGCTGTCAACAAGGTCCTGGGGCAAATGGTGAGTTGTGTTTGCGACAAACGTCCTCGTCGCTTGTCTGGTGTTGTTCTGCATGTGTGCGCTGACACTTTGGTGATGTCCACAGTGGAAGTCGCTGACGCCGGCTGAGCAGCTCAGTTACTTCCAAGAATCTGAGCGGCTCAGCCGGATCCACGCCACCAGGTACCCGGACTGGACCTACAGAGACAACTACGTGAGTCCCAGAGTCCTTTTGCTATTATACAGTCAAGAATAATTTCTCAAATGTTTTGTGTGCGACGACTCCATGCTTTTTTGTTTTGTTTTTGTTTAGGGCAAAAAGCAAAAGAGAAAGTGGGGCAGTGCAGCCACCAGCGTAAATCATCTGACCGGTAAGGAAAGTATATCGAAGTATTTTTAGTTCCTATAAATCTGCCCAAAGCCTACTACGTGGCTCTGAAATTCTGCCTTTACAAAAATAATGCAGAGGTGCACCTCGGGTAATTAGTATTCCATTTCAGTAGTTCAATTGAATGAGTGAAATTCAATGTTAAAATTGTGTCGTTTTTTAAAAATTGGATGATATCAAAGCAGATGGAAAGCCAAAATTGACCTCCAAGAAATTAGATTAGGAACACTTGAAATGATTTTAGGTCAGAATTGGCCTTCTGACTTAATTTCCTCATAAAACAAATTCAATTAAATAGAATTACATATTGCGATTGTGGAGATGTATAATATAAATCGAATATTTTGCTACTGTCCTTCATCTATCTCCCGGTACATGGGGTCGCCACAATATTTCATGACTCACGTCTCAGAACTGACCTGTGTTTTTATTCGTGTTTGCAGCGCCTGCGCCACAGCTCGCCGTACCGGCCCCGGTGCCCTCAACGGGGTCCGACGAGGACCTCGTGTCCACTATTTTATTGGGGGACACAGACTTTGGGGGCTCCGCACTGAGCCTGGATGTGGGGCCCGAGGTGGACCTGACGGCGGCCTTGTACAGCCAGCTTGAGGCGCTGGAGGCGGAGGAAGCGGAGCAGACACTTTAAATATGTTGCAAATGTTTTAATAAATCTATATACATGTTCTACGAATTGCTTCGTTTTTGTTTTTTTTTCCTCTCGATGAATGTTTTTACGAATGTGGTTTATTAATTCTATTCTATTCTGTGTGTGCTCCCTCAAACGTGTGTTGCAAATGCCAACTGGACAGAAATATGTTTATCCGTGAAAACAATGTATTAGCAACAATAGGACCTTGTTTTGTTCCTGCCAAAAATCATGTTTGTCATTCTGCAAAGTCATTAGCGGTATCGGGGTGATGACTTTCCACGCGTGAGGCACATTGTGACTTGCAGTTGGAATCATCAACACGACACATTTGTCAGCAGCAGCGCACGAAACGACTTGTGGTGCAATTGAAGACAACTTTCCACAGCAGAAGACCTGATGTAACCTGCGGCCGTGGGGGATCAGCGTCTGGCGGCCTGACAGATTTGGTGGTCAACTTTGGGGAAAGCGTCCTGACACTCGAGCGCCTGTCTTCATTTGTCTTTCCGGTGCCATGACGCAAAATCCAATTGCGAGCAACACATCTGAAATTGTCTCACTTGAGCCGTGCAGTGTAAATCCAGCCGAAATCATAAGAGATGGACCCGTGGACGTCTCGGACGAACTTCCCCAGCCGCCGCTGCCATTAAAACAATTCCTTTTGTACCATGTCGTCACAAAACTCTCGTATCTCAAGTCATCTTTATCCATTGAAATTCCGTCCCAGCCACCCAAAAACAGCATCGAAATAAAAGAGCGCTTCTACTGTGCAAAATACAGTAATCCAGTAATTTGGACTCAGGGATTCCATTCGTTCCGTGACCAGTTTTGCATATCGCAGGTGTCGAAAGCATCACTTTTCAGGACGCCCCCCGCGGCCCCACCCCCCAAAAAGGCCTGTTTGTTGCACCTTTAACATTGCATGTCAAAGAGAACAAACCATCAGCACTTTAGATTGTTCAATAATTTGTAAAAAAAAAAAAAAAAAAAAAAATCATTGAATAAAAACAATCAAAGACTGGTTTCATATATTGTAATTTGCTTCCATCACTTGAACATCACTTCATCAAACTGCGTCTGCTACGCTAACGAGCACAACTACGCTTTGATTACAAAAGAGAAAGTGGGGCAGTGAAGCCACCAGTTTAACCAGTAAGTATGTCTCAGTATTTGTATTTGATACAAATCTGGCCAAAGCCACAAAAAATTCTGCCTTAACAAAAACGTGAGGTTCTTTGTAAGGGAGGGGGAATTGGTTGGGGGCAGCGGGCTCTGGAGGAATACTATCCTAAAGCATTAAGACTATGAAGGGAAAAAAATTGTGTTAAAACACATATTACAAGGAATACAATTCACATAGTGTACAGTACTGCTGTGCCTTTCGATATTTTTAAGAGTTTCCAATGTATTTAAGAGGATAGAATTGTTTCTAGGCATGTGGTAGATGTTAATAGGAGTGTGGGTTTGATTGAGTCTGGTGAGGTTGATTCAGCAAGAAAAAGATGTATACGTAACGCAAAAAAAAAAAAGAGTTTATCAGTACATTGCTCATGTTCCGTGGGAGGCGGGGGACATCGAGTCCGAGTGGACCGTGTTCCGCGCCTCCATTGCTGAGGCGGCCGACCGGAGTTGTGGCCGTAAGGTGGTGTCGTGGCGACAATCGCAGAACCCGTTGGTGGACACCAATGGTGAGGGATGGCGTCAAGCTGAAGGAGGAGTCCTATCGGGCCTTTTTGGCCTGTGGGACTCCTGAGGCAGCTGATGGGTACGGGCTGGCCAAGCGGAATGCAGCTTTGGTGGTCGCTGAAGCAAAAACTCAGGCATGGGAGGAGTTTGGTGAGGCCATGGAGAAAGACTTCCTGACGGCTTCGAGGAAATTCTGGTCCACCATCCGACGTCTCAGGAGGGTAAAGCAGTGCACCATCAACACTGTGTATAGTGGGGATGGGGCGCTGCTGAACTCGACTCGGGACGTTGTGAGCCGGTGGGGAGAATACTTCGAAGACCTCCTCAATTCCACCGACACGCCTTCCCATGAGGGAGCAGAGTCTGGGTTCTCCTATCTCTGGGGTTGAGGTCACCGAGGTGGTTAAAAAGCTCCTCGGTGGCAAGGCCCTGGTGGTGGATGAGATTGGCCCGGAGTTCCTCAAGGCTCTGGATGTTGTAGGGGTGTCCTGGTTGACACGCCTCTGCAACATCGCATGGACATCGGGGACAGTGCCTCTGGATTTGCAGACTGGGGTGGTGGTCCCCCTTTTTAAGAAGGGGGACCGGAGGGTGTGTTCCAACTACAGGGGGATCACACTCCTCAGCCTCCCTGGTAAGGTCTATTCAGGGGTGCTTCGGGAGTATGGGGTACCGAACCCACTGATACGGGCTGTTCAGTCCCTGTACGACCGGAGTCAGAGTTTGGTCCGCATATCCGGCAGTAAGTCGGACTCGTTCCCGGTGAGGGTTGGACTCCGCCAAGGCTGCCCTTGGTCACCGATTCTGTTCATAACTTTTAGGGACAGAATTTCTCGGCGCAGCCGAGGCGTAGAGGGGGTCCGGTTTGGTGGTACTGCATCTCTGCTTTTTGCAGATGATGTGGTTCTGTTGGCTTCATCAAGCCGTGACCTCCAACTCTCATTGGAGCAGTTCGCAGCCGAGTGTGAAGCGGCTGGGATGAGAATCAGCACCTCCAAATCTGAGACCAAACGAGATCCCGGATACAAGCGGCCGAAATGAGTTTCCTTCGCAGGGTGTCCGGGCTCTCCCTTTGAGAGAGGGTGAGAAGCTCGGTTATCCGGGAGGATCTCAGAGTAGAGCCGTTGCTCCTTCACATCGAGAGGAGCCAGATGAGTTGGCTGGGGCATCTAATTCGGATGCCTCCCGGACGCCTCCCTGGTGAGGTGTTCCGGGTACGTCCCACCGGGAGGAGACCCCGGGGACGACCCAGGACACGCTGGAGAGACTACGTCTTTCGGCTGGCTTGGGAACACCTCGGGATCCCCCCGGAAGAAATGGATGAAGTGGCTGGGGAAAGGGAAGTCTGGGCGTCCTTGCTAAAGCTACTGCCCCCGCGACCCGACCTCGGAAAAGCGGTAGAAGATGGATGGAAAAAAATCAATTAATAGATTATGCACATTTTATAAAAAATCTTTGAAATAGGGAAGAAATTCATTGTCTGTGCTTAGATACTGTGTATATTTTCCAGTCTGAATCAGGGTGAAGCCTCCCCTGCGCGCTCGCTGTCTCGGCCATATGGACTTTGCGGCACGTGGACGAGGAGGAGGACGCCTCGGCAGCTTCGGCCGCCTCCAAGCCAAGTCTTCCAGCTCCTTCAATAGGGCAGATGTCAGGGCCACCACGGGTCCCACATCCATATTGATGAGTGAGAGGACGCCTGGGCCAAATCCATCACCTGAAAGTCTCCCATCTCGAACATCGCGGAGATCAGGTCCGCCTTGGGCTCATCATGCAGGATAGAGGTGCATGTTGAAGAGGAGGAGAGGGAGGACGCCTCGGCGGCTTCTCCCGCCTCCAATGCTTCTCGCTCCCTGAACAAGGCAGAGGTTAGGTCCGCTTTGGGCCCCACATCCAGGCTCCATGTTGTCAAGTCAATTTTTGTCAATCCAAAAATTGAGCTCAGGTCCGCGTTTTGCCCCTCATGCTGGGTGTTGGTGAAAGGCGTGGGGCCCGGCAGAGCGAGCTCAGGTGCAGACACTGCAAACACAAACACATAACATCCGTCAGTTCTGAGATGTGAGTCATGAGACTACTTTCAAAATAATCTAATGATAGCCAGTGCCGTATTCTGCCTTTACTAAGGTTATATAATGCTCAGTTTGGTTTGAAACCAGAGGTATAAACTGTTAGTCGTCGTCAAGAATTTGAGGTGGTGTTGCTAAACAATGTCAGTCGACCTTTCAGTTAAAGATGAAATTATGGACAGAAAAGTACCAAGGAATATTAAGGCCACAAAGAAAGTCGAAGCTGCTGTGATCATATTCTATTCTGGACAACTACACGACATCATACTGACCGATGTTTCTAATGTTGGGGTGACCCCATTTACCGGTAGATTAAGGAGCGTGGCAAAATATTGGGCGCATCTCTGCAATGAATATTTAAGTGCATCTCAATAAATGGTAAAAACGTTCAATCATTTTATTCTGAATTTTTTTTTTTCAAATGTCCAATTATGACCAAATTTTTATATGTAAAAAAATCATTTCGAGTGTTTATATTTTAATTTTTGGTGGTAAATTTGGGTTTTTCATCTGCTTTTAGATAGAATCTTAATTTTTTCAAAAAATTTATGCAGTGTATTAATATATGAAATTAATTATTTCAATTGAACGACTGAAATAAATGGTTACCAGTAATGTGGTAATAGCGAGACTTTTTTTGTGACAATTGTGCAAATGTTGTCGAGTCATCGAGCAATTTAGAGCAGTTTGAAATGACTAATAGAACAATAGTCTGTTACAGTGACCGTTGTGCAAATTGTGCAAGGACTTCAAGAAATTCATGCAGTTTTAAGTGACTTGGAGAGATAATCTGGAACAGTGTCAATTGTGCAAATGGTGCAGATACTTCTCAAGCACAAGTGGCCAGTATTGGTCAACAACAGATATGAAAGTAGCGCCGAGTGGCAAGACTACGACAGTGAGTGCACGAATAATGTATAATTGGCCCGACAGAGATGTGACAAGAATCTCAAGACAAAAATGGCAGCATGTTACAAATTAATTGCAAGTTAACTGTTTAAGAAGTTAATGGCACGAGGGAAGAACCTGTTGGAATGTCTGCTAGTTTTAGTTTGCATTGTTCGATAGCGCCTCCTTGAGGGAAGGAGCTGGAAGAGGTGGTGACCAGGATGTGGAGGGTCCAAGAGGATTTTGCACGCTCCTGTCTTACTTCTTGCAGCATGCAAGTCCTCAAGGGCAGATAGGGGGTTACTGACAATTTTTTCAGTAGTTTTGAGTGACCGTTGCAGTCGGAGTTTGTCCTTTTTTGTGGAAGCACCAAACCAGACTGTGATGGATGAACACAGGACTGATTCGATGACTGCTGGTGAGAACTGCCTCAACAGCTCCTATCCATCCATCCATCCATTCTCTACCGCTTATCCGGGTCGGGTCGCGGGGGCAGTAGCTTCAGCAGGGACGCCCAGACTACCCTCTCCCCAGCCACTTCATCCAGCTCTTCCGGGGGGATCCCGAGGCGTTCCCAGGCCAGCCGAAGGATGTAGTCTCTCCAGCGCGTCCTGGGTCGTCCCCGGGGTCTCCTCCCGGTGGGACATGCCCGGAACACCTCACCAGGGAGGCGTCCGGGAGGCATCCGAATCAGATGCCCCAGCCACCTCATCTGACTCCTCTCAATGCGGAGGAGTAGCGGCTCTACTCTGAGATCCTCCCGGATGACCGAGCTTCTCACCCTATCTCTAAGGGAGAGCCCGGACACCCTGCGGAGGAAACTCATTTCGGCCGCTTGTATCCGGGACCCACAGCTCATGACCATAGGTGAGGGTAGGAACGAAGATCGACCGGTAAATTGAGAGCTTCGCCTTTCGGCTTAGCTCTTTCTTTACCACAACGGACCGATACAAAGTCCGCATCACTGCAGACGCTGCACCGATCCGCCTGTCGATCTCCCGTTCCATTCTTCCCTCACTCGTGAACAAGACCCCAAGATACTTGAATTCCTCCACTTGGGGCAGGATCTCATCCCCGACCTGGAGATGGCATGCCACCCTTTCCCGACTGAGGACCATGGTCTCAGATTTGGAGGTGCTGATTCTCATCGCAGCCGCTTCACACTCGGCTGCGAACCCTCTCCAATGAGAGTTGGAGGTCACGGCTTGATGAAGCCAACAGAACCACATCATCTGCAAAAAGCAGAGATGCAATACTGAGGCCACCAAACCGGAACCCCTCTACGCCTCGGCTGCGCCTAGAAATTCTGTCCATAAAAGTTATGAACAGAATCGGCGACAAAGGGCAGCCTTGGCGGAGTCCAACCCTCACCGGGAACGAGTCCGACTTACTGCCGGATATGCGGACCAAACTCTGACTCCGGTCGTACAGGGACCGAACAGCCTGTATCAGGGGGTTCGGTACCCCATACTCCCGAAGCACTCTCCACAGGACTCCCCGAGGGACACGGTCGAACGCCTTCTCCAAGTCCACAAAACACATGTAGACTGGTTGGGCGAACTCCCATGCACCCTCGAGGACCCTGCCGAGGGTGTAGAGCTGGTCCACTGTCCACGAAAACCACACTGCTCCTCCTGAATCTGAGATTCGACTTCCCGACGGACTCTCCTCTCCAGCACCCCTGAATAGACCTTACCAGGGAGGCTGAGCAGTGTGATCCCCCTGTAGTTGGAACACACCCTCCGGTCCCCCTTCTTAAAAAGGGGGACCTCCACCCCAGTCTGCCAATCCAGAGGCACTGTCCCCGATGTCCACGCGATGTTGCAGAGGCGTGTCAACCAGGACAGCCCCAAGACATCCAGAGCCTTTAGGAACTCCGGGCGAATCTCATCCACCCCCGGGGCCCTGCCACCGAGGAGCTTTTTAACTACCTCGGTGACCTCAAACCCAGAGATAGGAGAGCCCGCCTCAGAGAACCCACACTCTGCTTCCCCATGGGAAGGCGTGTCGGTGGAATTGAGGAGGTCTTCGAAGTATTCTCCCCACCGACTCACAACGTCCCGAGTCGAGGTCAGCAGCGCCCCATCCCCACTATACACAGTGTTGGTGGTGCACTGCTTTCCTCTCCTGAGACGTCGGATGGTGGACCAGAATTTCCTCGAAGCCATCCGGAAGTCTTTCTCCATGGCCTCACCGAACTCCTCCCATGCCCGGGTTTTTGCTTCAGCGACCACCAGAGCTGCATTCCGCTTGGCCAGCCGGTACCCATCAGCTGCGTCAGGAGTCCCACAGGCCAAAAAGGCCAGATAGGACCCCTTCTTCAGCTTGACGGCATCCCTCACCGTTGGTGTCCACCAACGGGTTCGGGGATTGCCGCCACGACAGGCACCGACCACCTTACGGCCACAGGTCCAGTCGGCCGCCTCAGCAATGGAGGCGCGGAACATGGTCCACTCGGACTCGATGTCCCCCGCCTCCCCCGGAACATGAGCAAAGTTCTGTCGGAGGTGGGAGTTGAAACTCCTTCTGACAGGGGATTCTGCCAGATGTTCCCAGCAGACCCTCACAATACGTTTGGGCCTGCCACGTCGGACCGGCATCTTCCCCCACCATCGGAGCCAACTCACCACCAGGTGGTGATCAGTTGACAGCTCCGCCCCTCTCTTCACCCGAGTGTCCAAGACATGCGGCCGCAAGTCCGATGACACGACCACAAAGTCGATCATCGAACTGCGACCTAGGGTGTCCTGGTGCCAAGTGCACGTGTGGACACCCTTATGCTTGAACATGGTGTTCGTTATGGACAATCCCTGACGAGCACAGAAGTCCAATAACAGAACACCGCTTGGGTTCTGATTGGGGGGGCCGTTCCTCCCAATCGCGCCCTTCCAGGTCTCACTGTCATTGCCCACGTGAGCATTGAAGTCCCCCAACAGAACAATGGAGTCCCCAGCGGGAGCGCTCTCCAGCACCCCCTCCAAGGACTCCAAAAAGGGTGGGTACTCTGAACTGCTGTTTGGTGCATAGGCACAAACAACAGTCAGGACCCGTCCCCCCACCCGAAGGCGGAGGGAGGCTACCCTCTCGTCCACCGGGGTGAACCCCAACGTACAGGCGCCGAGCCGGGGGGCAATAAGTATACCCACATCTGCTCGGCGCCTCTCACCATGGGCAACTCCAGAGTGGAAGAGAGTCCAACCCCTCTCGAGAGGACTGGTACCAGAGCCCCAGGTGTGTGTGGAGGCGAGTCCGACTATATCGAGTCGGAACTTCTCGACCTCACACACCAGCTCGGGCTCCTTCCCTGCCAGAGAGGTGACATTCCACGTCCCTAGAGCCAGCTTCTGTAGCCGGGGATCGGATCGCCAAGGTCCCCGCCTTCGGCCACCGCCCAGCTCACACTGCACCCGACCCCTATGGCCCCTCCCACAGGTGGTGAGCCCATGGGAAGGGGGACCCACGTTACCCTTTCGGGCTGTGCCCGGCCGGGCCCCATGAGTGCAGGCCCGGCCACCAGGCGCTCGCCTTCGAGCCCCACCACCAGGCCTGGCTCCAGTGGGGGGCCCCGGTGGCCCGCGTCCGGGCAAGGGAAAACGAAGTCCATTGTTTGTCGTCATCATTAGGGGTCTTTGAGCCGTGCTTTGTCTGGTCCCTCACCTAGGACCTGTTTGTCATGGGTGACCCTGCCAGGGGCATAAAGCCCCAGACAACTTAGCTCCTAGGATCACTCAACAGCTCCTATACTGATGTATTTGTTTTTTTGCAATGCCTGCACCAGAGCTTGCTCTGCCGGCCCCGGCGCCTTCAAAAGGGCCGGCCAAGGACCTCGTGCCCATTTTTGAATTGGGGGACACAGACTTTGGAGGCTCAGTATGGGGCCTGGATGTGGGGCTTGAGGTGGACCTGACCTCCGCCTTGGTCGAGCAGCTGGAGGAATTGGAGGCGGCGGAAGCTGCCGAGAAGTCCTCCTTCCCATGCATGTGTCGCAAAGTGGACATGACAGAGGCAGAGAGAGGGCAGGGTTGGCTTCAACCTGGTTCAGTATCTCATCACAGAATAAAAATTTATTTCAAATGTTTTTAGAAACGAGCCACTGATGGTGTAGTGGTACACTCGCCTGACTTTGGTGCGGGCAGCGTGGATTCAGTTCCCACTCAGCGAGGGTGCAAATGTGATTGCAAATGGTCGTCCGTGTCTGTATGTGCCCTGCGATTGACTGGCGACCAGTTCAGGGTGTAGGGACCTGTGCTCGCTCTGCTGGGCCCCACGCCTTTCACCAACACCCAGCATGAGGGGAAAAACGCGGACCTGAGCTCAATTTTTGAATTGGGAGACTTAGAGGGACAGTTTCGGCGTCCTCTCGCTCAACAACATGGAGCCTGGATGTGGGGCCTGAAGCGGACCTGACCTCTTCCTTGTTCAGGGAGTGAGAAGCATCGGAGGCGGCGGAAGCTGCCGAGGCGTCGTCCCTCTCCTCCTCTTCAACATGCACCTCTATCCTGCATGATGGGCCCAAGGTGGACCTGATCTCTGCTATGTTTGAGATGGGAGACTCCACAACATGGAGCACCAGCCTGGATGTGGGACCCGAGGTGGCCCTGACCTCTGCCCTATTCAAGGAGCTGAAAGCCTTGCCTTGGAGGTGGCGGAAGGCGTCCTCCTCCGTGTCCACGTGCCCCAAAGTCGACATGGTTGACGCAGGGGTGGCTTCACCCTGATTCAGACTGGCCAAGATACACAGTATCAAAACACAGACTATGAATTTCTTCTTTATTTCAAAGGTTTTTACAAAATGTGCAGAACCAATTAATTGCTTTTTTAAAAATAAATGTTTCACAATTGTAAGTACAGTGGCTGAAATAAGTATTTAACACGTCACTATTTTTCTCATTAAATATGTTTCCAAAGGTGGTATTGACATGAAAAGCTACTTAGGTTTAAGAAAGTCATTGTATAAAGCTTTGTTTCTGAATATGTATTTTTATTATTTGCTAAATAATGTTCTGTGTGCTCCTGTTACATTTGCTCATTGGGGATACAATATTATCCTATCTTAAATCATGTTTAATGGTGGTTCTTATTCTGCTGTTGAGGAATGTTCATTACTTGTTACAACTGAGTAGTAATAAAACGTACGTTAATAAACATTTTTTTTTTGCAGGTCAGCGGTGCACCGTCGGTGGTGAGCATCAGCCTCCTACCTGTTGGAGTGATGTAAGTAACACACAACTGTATCCAACTTGTTTGTGCCATATAATGTGTCAAATGTATATGAATCCTTGAATGTTTGCATCTTCGCACACTTCCTGTTATTCAACACGTGCGTCTTGAGGTGTTTGGACAACAGGACAGACCTTTTCCGAGCTGGTGCCTGGGCCAGTTCTCCATCCTCCTCGACGTTCGCCATCGAATTCAAAGTAAGTATTCTCTGTAAAATGTATTTCCCGGCACATGCACACAGAGGCGACATGCTGATGCTTTGTTTTCCCATTAGAACAAAGAGGAATAAATGCACGGAGAAGTTCACTGCGCCTTACATCAAGAAGCCCCCTCATGCATTCATGATCTTCATGGAGGTTTTGTGAAGGCCGCTGCGCCATGGCAAGACAGCGCTGCTGTCAATAAGGTCCTCGGGCAACTGGTGAGTGTGTTTGCGACAAACACGTCCTCGTCGCTTGTCTGGTGTTGTTCTGCATGTGTGCGCTGACACTTTGGTGATGTCCACAGTGGAAGTCGCTGACGCCGGCTGAGCAGCTCAGTTACTTCCAAGAATCTGAGCGCCTCAGCCGGATCCACGCCACCAGGTACCCGGACTGGACCTACAGAGACAACTACGTGAGTCCCAGAGTCATTTAGTTATTATACAGTGGAGCAACAACAGTCAAGAATAATTTCTCAAATGCTTTTGTGTGTGATGACCCCATGCTTTTTTTTTTGGTTTAGGACAAAAGAGAAAGTGATTTCCAGCGTAAATCATCTGACCGGTCAGTACAGTATATCTCAGTATTTTTAGTTCATATAAATCTGTCCAAAGCCTACTACGTGGCTCTGAAATTCTGCCTGTACAAAAATAATGTATAGGTGCATCTCAGTGAATTAGCATTTAATTTCAGTCGTTCCATTGAAAGAGTGAAATTCCATTTTTTTTTTTTTATATATTGGATTATATCAAAGCAGGTGGAAAGCTAAAGTTTACCACCAAGAAATTAGAACATAAACACTTGAAATGATTTTTAAGAGAGAAATTAGGTCAGAATTGGCCTTCTGACTTTATTTCCTATCCATCCATCCATCCATTTTCCAAGCCACTTCTCCTTCCTTGGCGTGCTGGATCCTATCCCGGCCATCATCGGGCAGGAGGCGGGTTACACCCTGAACTGGTTGCCAGCCAATCGCAGGGCACATACAAACAAACAACCATTCGCACTCACATTCACACCTACGGGCAATTTAGAGTTGTCAATTAACCTACCACGCATGTTTTTGGGATGTGGGAGGAAACCGGAGTGCCCGGAGAAAACCCACGCAGGCACGGGGAGAACATGCAAACTCCACACAGGCGGGACCGGGGATTGAACCCTGGTCCTCAGAACTGTGAGGTAGACGCTCTAACCAGTCGTCCACCGTTCCGCCTACTTTATTTCCTTAAAAAACAAAAACAAAAAAAAACGAATGAAATGGAATTAAATATGTAATTTCTTCCATGTATTGAGATGCACTTATATGTTGACTGTCGAGATGTTCCTAATATTTTGCTACTGTCCTTCATCTAGTTACCGGTAATTGGGGTCGCCACAATGTTAGAAACATCTGTCAGTATGATGCAGTGCAGTTTTACACAGTATTATATGATCACAGCACCTTCAATTTTCATTATGGCCCCAATATTCCTTGGTACTTCTGTCCATAATTTTGCTTTAAACTGAAAAGTGGACTGAAATCTTTACATTGTGGACCAAATTCTTGACGACTACCAACAGTTACTACCTCTGTTTCAAAGCAAACTGAGCATTTTATAACCTGAGGAAAGGCAGAATATTGCAGTGGCAATCATGAGATTATTTTGAAAGTAGTTTCATGACTCGCGTCTCAGAACTGACCGATGTTTTTATTTGTGTTTGCAGCGCCTGCGCCACAGCTCGCGGTATTGGCCCCGGTGCCCTCAACGGGGCCCGACGATCGCCCTTGTACAGGCAGCATGAGGCACTGAAGGCGGAGGAAGCGGCCGGATCGGAGCATAGACTTTAAATTTATTTCAAATGTTTTAATAAAACTATGAATTTTTTCATTTTTGTTTTTCTCTCTCAATGAATGTTTTTACGAATGTATTTTATTAATTCTATTCTGTGTGTGTTGCACAGAAAATATACACTAATCCCCATTATTTAGAACAGTATAGAATAAAAAAGTTTCAGGTCACATATTTCACACTTTCATTTCGGGCCCACCAACCTTCCACAAAGTGAGAGCTGCTACAGTTTACGCCACACTGCTGAAATAACAAACAGTGGAATTTTGACTCATGAATTGAAATCGTTCCGTGTCCAGTATCGCAGGTGTCAGGCGGAATCCTCCCAATTCCAAAACCATCACTTTCCATCCATCCATCCATTTTCTGTACCGCTTTATCCTCACAAGGGTCACGGGTGTGCTGGAGCCTATCCCAGCCATCTTCGGGCGAGAGGCGGGGTGCACCCTGAACTGGTCGCCAGCCAATCGCAGGGCGCATATAAACAAACAACCATTCCCGTACACATTCACACCTACGCGCAATTTAGAGTCTTCAATACACCTACCACGCATGTTTTTGGGATGTGGGAGGAAACCGGACTGCCCAGAGAAAACCTACGCAGACACGGGGAGAACATGCAAACACCACACAGGTGGGGCCGGGATTTGAACCCCGGTCCTCAGAACTGTGAGGCAGATGTGCTAACCAGTCGGTCACTGTGCCAGCCATCGCTTTTCAGGAATTAAGAAAAAAAACAACTCCATGTTAACATTGCATTGTCAAAGAGAACAAGCCATTTTCAGCACTTTAGATTGCTCAATAATTTGTAAAAAAAATAATAATAATAATAATTTAAAAAAAAGACATTCTACAATCCCTCCTGGAAGCTGTCACCTTATCGTGGTGGAGGGCTTTGTGTGTCCCAATGATCCCAGGAGCTAATTTGTCTGGGGCTTCACGCCACTGGTTGGGTCACCCATGGCAAACAGGTCCTATATGAGGGGCCAGACAAAGCTAAAAGGCTAAAAGACCCCTATGATGAGAAATATTGATGGATCGAGGTGTCCCTTGCCCGGACGCAGGTCACCGGGGGCCCCCTCTGGAGCCAAGCCAGGAGGTGGGACTCGAGGGCGAGGACCTGGTGTCCCTGCTGAAGCTACTGCCCCCACGACCCGACCTCGGATTAGCGGTAGAAAATGGATGGATGGCACTTTATTGTATAAAAACAATAAAAGAGAATTGATTGGTTTCATAAAGTGTAATCCGCTAACATCACTTAACCAAACCCGGAAAACGGGACAGCTGACCACCTGTGTCTGCTATGCTAACGAACATGACTATGGTTTGATTACATGATTGTTTAAAGCCGAACTTGCTAAAATAAAATTTTCTTTATGGCTCGTGTCTAACGACAAAACTTAAATGCATGTATCATAATAATACAAATATAATTTGATATATGTAACAAACACAAAGCCTCAACATCAAATGTCAACTTTGGTGGATCTGTGGTGACATTTTGTGTTAAAAAGAAGACCTTGTAGACATTTAAAGTCCCTACAGTTGCGCTGTCACGGCCCGAGCCAATGTAGCGCCGAGGTGAGATTTTATATGGCGCCCCCCCTCCATCAATGATTTAAAGAAGCTTTCAAAAAATTCAAATACCAATAGTTTTAGGATTGCCTTTAACTTTTAAGATAACATGCCACACAATTTTAAATATAAAATAGAACATTGTCTTCATTTGATTCCTTATCGTTACTGCCAAACAAATAATGCGAGTAACGGCTGTTACGACAGCTCACGGGACAAACCAAAAGGGGCAACAACTTGACCTGTCATTCTCCCATTCCCCCCTTTTTTCCTTCTTCTTCCATGTGTTCTGGACAGTTTTGGTCATTTGGACATTGGCAGAGTTCTCTGGGGTGACGTCAATAAATTTGCCCCTCCCCAATCAGCAATCAGCCAGAGGAGGGAGTATTTGCTGTTATAATTTGTAATCATACTAATTGGGCATTTCTTGACATTTGAATCTATGTTTTTCCATGTTAAAAGTTAGTTATTGCAAATAAGTGCCGCTTCCCCACTTGAAAGCGATGGATTCAGCGATGGAAGATTTCATCTGGATTTTAACTCAATGACCAAGAAACATTTTCCTTTTGTCTCATTTTAATTTTGCATTGAGTAGTTTGACAGATCCTCAAGAGGTTTCATTCCCTACATTTGTCTCGAGCAATGAGGTGCTTGTAAGTGCATTGGCATCTGCATTTTAATTATATTTAGGATTTTGATAAATATCTACAACAATAAACACAACAATAAAATATGTTATTGTGAAAAAGTAGTTATGAGAGAGAGAGATCCATCCATCCATCCATTTTCTGAGCCGCTTCGCCTCACTAGGGTCGCGGGCGTGCTGGAGCCTATCCCAGCTATCATCGGGCAGGAGGCGGGGGACACCCTGAACTGGTTGCCAGCAAACTGCAGGGCACATACAAACAAACAACCATTCACACTCACATTCACACCTACGGGCAATTTAGAGTTGTCAATCAACCTAAGAGAGAGAGATATTACATAAATTTGTAATTTCTATGTCACGTTGTAGTCTTAGATTTTACTCATTTTTTCAATTTTCTCCACAGCAAATGAGGCCACTGTTATTTTAACTTTTTTGTTTAACATTAAATAATTCATCTTTTGCTTCCTTCTAACCCTAAGTTCTTTTACACAAGATTATTATTGTACAGCTGTGATTATGCATTACTAATAAAAAGAGAGTCATCGTTACACATGCCCAAGTAATTATTTGTTCAAATTGGTCACTTAATTACAGCAGAAGCAGCACTCACGGTTCGGCTCCAGCACGCCAGCGATCCCAGTGAGGATAAGCGGTACAGAAAATGGATGGCTCCAGCCATCCAGCCATTTTCTTCCACTTGTCCGAGGTCGGGTTGCGGGGGCAGTAGCTTGAGCAGGAAAGCACAGACTTCCCTCTCCCCAGCCACTTCCTCCAGCTCTTCCGACGGGATCATGACGCATTCCCAGGCCAGCCGAGAGATGTCGTCTCTCCAGGGTGTTCTGGGTCATCCCCGGGGTGTCCTCCCGGTGGGACGTGCCCGGAACGCCTCACCAGGGAGGCGTCCAGGAGGCATCCTAAACAGATGCCCGAGCCACCTCATCTGGCTCCTCTCAATGCGGAGGAGAAGCGGCTCTACTGTGAACCCCTCCCGGATGACCGAGTTTCTCACCCTATCTGTAAGGGAGAGCCCCTTACCCCTGCCGAGGAAACTAATTTCGGCCGCTTGTATCCGGATCTTGTTCTTTTTTAAATTTTCAAACTGCATAATGTTGAAATGGCTTCTAATAATTTAAAATAAACTTTTTAATGGAAAAAAAAAAACGGTCTCGTGTTTAATGAACACTCAGACCTACGACATGTTTTAATGTCGGTCATTATAGCGGTACTGGGAGAGCTAAGTATTGTTTTTGTTATGTTTTTTTTAAAGGTGGTACTTGGTGTAAAAAGTTCAGGAACCACATATTAGGTTAATTCTGAACACCAAAAATCTCGAAATTTTTCTGTGAGGAGCATATGTATAGAGTACATAGGAGGGGGGAGGAAATCTTAGCTGAATTTCTATCGAAGAGGTCTTTCCCTGTGTGGGCATGTTTACCTGTAAGAGATACACAAACACGCAACACCAATTTCATATTGGAACAAGCGGCACAAATAAAGGCGAACGCTGCTGGTTTTCTGGTGAAATATACTTTAAGTTCAATAACTTTATCTTCGTTACCATTTACTGAAACCATTTTTGTACATGGGCTAGCAGTAACTGATATTTAAACTATACAGCGACAACTAAAAAACATTAAAAACTTATTTTCCATGTATGTACAATATCCAACATTTACCTGCATTAGCTTGCGCTTTGAAAAACGCACAAAAAAAACGCCTTCGCGGGAGAATGCCAAACACTTCCGGATACAGAAAACGTGACGTGATGACGTTAATTCATACGTCACATACTTCCGGTCAAGTAACACAACAGCGCCACCTGCGGGCTAATGGCAGACCTTCAGGGGCTCGCGCGACTGTACTGCACTTCGGTTCTGTTGTAAAAGAAATGCGCTTTATGGATATTATTTTTCTAAAAGAGGTCATACAAAAGAGCAATAATCGTCAATAAATATTTGATTAAGTGTGTCAAAAATGGCAATAAATGAATTCAAACTTTCTTTAAATAATCTGTTTGAAATTTTATTTAGATGCGCTACGCTCCAGGAGAGTGGAAAGTGGTTTGAAGACAGGATTTGAATATTAACATGTCACAAGGGTCAGAGGTCATCCATCATGGCCAGCAGGTCATCTTGTTGTTACTGTTCACATCATCTGGCATCTCCTCTTGTTCTGCAAAAAGGGCGGCGATTTGAGCCAGCTGAGTTGCTGAATGTTCATCCTGAAATATAAAACATTTCAGTCACGCCGCAGTTCCAGAAACACGCGATGGACGTGCGCGTTTACCTGCAGGGCTTGTATATTTATCACTCCAAATGACTCACCAGCTACACTGGAAGCTCCTCTATTGAACAAAATAAGTTACAAATGAAACACCCACATCATGGTAAAAATGATAAGGTTGATCTGAAAGCCAATTTGAGAACCGGACACGTTCTCAATCTCAACAGATGGGCCAGTAGATTGAGCTCTTCTTTAGCCAAAGGGTTGGGAGCGGTTTCTGTCTGTGGCATGGAGATAAAAACTTATAGCAGAAAGATGTGTCGAAAGAGCGTATGTTGCACACAGGTGTCAAATTTAAGGCCCATGGGGCGGATCTGGCCCTCCCTGTATGAAAGCTTGACACAATTTTTCCTTGACTTTTTTTTCTTTTCAAAACTAGCCATACAAATAATATTTATCAAAGGCAGGAGCAATTATGTTCTATAATATGATGGGATGATTATTAGAGTTCCCACACAAAATGTTCATGTCACTACAACCACAATTCCAATGAAGTTGGGACGTTGTGTTAAACATAAATAAAAACAGAATACAATGATTTGCAAATCATTTTCAACCTATATTTAATTGAATACACTACAAAGATAAGATATTTAATGTTCAAACCGATAAACTTTATTGTTTTTAGCAAATAATCATTCACTCAGAATTTTATGGCTGCAACACGTTCCAAAAAAGCTGCAACAGGGTCATGTTTACCACTGTCTTACATCACCTTTTCTTTTAACAACATTCAATAAACGTTTGGGAAGTGAGGACACTAATTATTGAAGCTTTGTAGGTGGAATTCTTTCCCATTCTTGCTTGATGTACAGCTTCAGCTGTTCAACGGTCTGGGGTCTCCGTTGTCGTATTTTACGCTTCATAATGCGCTGCACATTTTCAATGGGAGACAGGTCTGGACTGCAGGCAGGCCAGTCGAGTACCCGCACTCTTTTACTTCGAAGTCACGCTGTTGTAACACATGCAGAATGTGGTTTGGCATCGTCTTGCTGAAATAAGCAGGGGCGTCCAAGAAAAAGACGTTGCTTGGATGGCAGCATATGTTTCTCCAAAACCTGTATGTACCTTTCAGCATTAATGGTGGCTTCACAGATGTGTAACTTCCCCATGCCATTGGCACTAACACAGCCCCATACCATCACAGATGCTGGCTTTTTGAACTTTGTGTCCATAACAGTCCGGATGGTTCTTTTCCTCTTTGGCCTGGAGGACACGACGACCACAATTTCCAAAACCAATTTGAAATGTGGACTCGTTGGACAGAACACCTTTGCACTTTTGCACTTTGCATCAGTCCATCTCAGATGAGCTCGGGCCCAGAGAAGCCGGCGGCGTTTCTGGGTGTTGTTGATAAATGGCTTTTGCTTTGCACAATCGAGTTTCAAGTTGCACTTACGGATGTAGCGCCGAACTGTATTTACTGACATTGGTTTTCTGAAGTGTTCCTGAGCCCATGTGGTGATATCCTTTACACATTGATGTCGGTTTTTGATGCAGTGCCGCCTGAGGGATCAAAGGTCACGGGCATTCAACGTTGGTTTTCAGCCTTGCCACTGACATGCAGTGATTTCTCCAGATTCTCTGAATCTTTTGATGGTATTATGGACCGTAGATGATGAAATCCCTAAATGACTTGCAATTGGACGTTGAGGAACGTTAATGTCAGGTTCAAACAACCGAGAACATTTAATAAACAATAAACAAGGAAGGAAGACAAGAGACTGGTTCTTTTTACTCACGAGTTGAACGGACAGAGTTGTACGCAGTTACAACCTCCTACCGCTCTGAGCACACTCTGCCGAGCCCTCTCTTTTTATTTCCTTAGGGTGATTCCTAGTTACACAGCTGTTGCTGCTGCTATCTTGAGACAAGGGCACACACAGTAGCAACGTGAAACAATCACAGATATGACTCATTGTGCAGATGATAATGCAGATGTGTTCTTCTTCGGTGCTGATATTTCAACCTTCGACCGCAAAATGTTCCAGCCGCTATCTTTTGATAAGAGCACAGTTCTTTTTCACAGACAACTTCAACTTACATGATACAATCAACATTATACTGATGAATAAATGCTTTGCAATAGGATTAGAGTAAACACGAGATAACTTATGTACATTTATTCTCACATTTCCCTCCTGTTTATCACATATTTACTCAAATTCTCACATCACCTTACCTCAGTCACTTCAGTTAGATTTTCGACTGGAGGATCATTTTGATGAAAACAAATACATTTACACTCAGAGGCGATGTTAATCTTTATTCATAGTCACCTGGATCTCGAAACAAATCAGGCAGTTCATAATGCA